>NC_082642.1:370000-502500 GCF_028023285.1 Balaenoptera ricei
ATCGATTATTAAGGAATGTGGAAGAAATACTCTTTTTTTCCTTTCTGACTGCTTTATGGTATTAAATGTGAATAAGGAAGAACATATGGTCATTCATACATGACTTAGTTTATCCTAAAATTTTTAATATTCTCTAAATGGTGGCAATCCCATTCTACAGATGGGCGATATGGAATCCCATTAGCTGTACCACAAAATTTGACACCAAAGTACTCAACTGGTAAGTGGTAAGGTCTATTCTTACAATTTATGATCAGTCCTTTTGGACTTTACAGCAAGATCTATGGTAAAGCATATCATTTACCAGAAGTACTTACATTTTCCACTAGCCTTGTACAAAACTTCCAATTCCTTGGCTCTTCCAAACTCCCCAGGCTAACAGTGCCCTCCTGGCTTTGCTTCCTTCCCTACCCAACCTGAACCCCAAGATCATCATTTCAATTCCACACTTAACAACATCCTCATCTCCCTGATTCCTTTGTTGCTGTGCCAAGCTGCTACCAACACATCTGACCAGTTTTTCCTACTTTTGCTGCAGAAGCTCCCTATGAAGTGGTATATACGTGTTATTGGCTATACTAGAAACCAATGATTTAGAAATTAATCTGGATCCTTCCATGTTGCTTCTTCTTAATCAGCATCCACAGTTGCCTTCCTTACTAAGGAAGTTTCCTACAACTTACTAAGCTTTCTCCACTGCAAGTGCCAATAACCTCACACCAGCTCCCTCGATTCCCTTATATTTTCTCAGCTTCACTCCCATTCACCTCCAAACATTTATGTTCAACGTCCTTATTTCTTTTTTTGCCTTGTTTCAGAAAGTAAATCCATCCACTTGTGCTTTAGAACCTACTCCTTTCCATACCCTTTAGGGTTCTTTCTGCTTCTTAAGGTTCAAACTCACTCTTCTCTATCCTCAGACTATAAATACATTCAAGTCTCACAAATCCTGTACAATATTTACTCTTCTTTCAAACAGTTACTGCCTTTTCTTGTTCTTGTTAGATTTTGCTCCCACAGCTTTTGTAATGGTCCCTAAAAACTCTATAATAGCCAAATCTAATGGTTATCTCAGTTTTATCCTGCTATAATCTCTCCAATTTTTTTTAAACAGCTAACCAACCACATCTTTATCAAAATATTCTCCTAATTCTAACAATCAGCCTTTTTTGGCTGCTGTCTCTTTTAGCCACCTTTCATTTCTTGGAGTTCTGTTGTTATGCAGCCTTGTAAATAGAAGGTCTAAAATGTAACCCATGTGTCTATCATAGCTCCAGTTCTGGCCTCTTTCCAGACGATCAGAACTTTTTCCCCAATTACTTCCTGAATACCTCCACATAGATATTTCAAGATCGTGTTCATGATTGAACTCATAATCTTTCCCTCAAACTTGATCCTCTTTCCTGGGTATTTCCTGTTTTCTCTCAGGTTAGAAACCTTTGTGACACTATCCTCCAAATCATATCCTCATGCAGTACATCGACTGACCAGGAGTTCCGTCAGATTCCACTCCTCAGATTATCTCCAGAATCCATCCAGTCCTTTGCATTTTCATTGCCAATATTCATGTTCAGGACCTCATCTCTTTTCACTTTGACTAAGAAAGGAACTCCTGGGACCTCCCTGGTGGCGCAGTGGTTAAGAATCCGCCTGCCAATGCAGGAGACACGGGTTCAAGCCCTTGTCTGGGAAGATCCCACACACCGCGGAGCAACTAAGCCTGTGAGCCACAACTATTGAGCCCATGTGCCACAACTACTGAAACCCGCGCGCCTAGAGCCCATGCTCCATAACAAGAGAAGCCACCGCAATGAGAAGCTCACGCGCCGCGATGAAGAGTAGTCCCCGCTTGCAGAAACTAGAGAAAGCCCGTGCGCAGCAACAAAGACCCAACACAGCCAAAAATAAATAAATAAATTTATTTTAAAAAAAAAGGAGCTCCTATTTGATCTAGGTACTTTTAATACTATCCCTCTAATGAACCCTTTATATTACCACCAGAGCAAGCACTGTATGTAGAACGTGAAATGCTCAACAATTACAAAATAAATAAATCTAGCGTTCTAAATACTATCACATCACACTACCTCTGAAGGCGCCCTGCTGTGCAAATATATGTAAATCCAATCTCCTTAGCATACCATCTAAAGCCTTTCACAGTCTGATCTCAATGAACTTTCTAGCCTCATCATTCACCAATTTTTTTTTTTTTTTTTTTTGGCCGCGCATGTGGGATCTTAGTTCCCCCACCAGGATTGAACTCACACCCCCTGCAGTGGAAGTGTGGAGTCTTAACCACTGGACCACCAGGGAAGTCCGTTATTTATCAATTCTCCTTCATCACTTCAAGGATGCATGGCCTTGTGGGGCCACACTGCCTTCTGTCTGTATTGCCATGCCTTTGTTCTTGCTGGAGTGCTCACCTCATTTTCTCACTGAGAAAACCTTATCAGAAATTTTTAGTTCAACACCCTCTTCTGTGAAACCTTCCCTGATAAACACCCCTTGTCTTCAAATGGATCTGACTGCTCCCTGCTTTCTTCTTAGGCACTTCAGTGCCTTCCTTATGGAATGAACAATACTTTATTCCTTCAGTAGAGAAAATATGCATCTACTTGAGTGCAGGGCACATAGTAAGTGTGACAGAAATTGTTAAGCGTTCCCTTCTTCATGAGTCTTTAGGCAGACTATATTTTCTAGTCTTTCTTGAAGAATACACTTGTATTCAACCAATGAAGTGTGAATATAAGTGTATCATGTTTCCATACTTGGCCTATAAAAAACTCCCATACATCCTCATTCTCTTGCCCTATCCATTGGCTGAACAGAGGACTCATGGAAGGCCAACCACAAGATAAAAGAAATCTGGGTCACCAAATTTCTGCAAGGAGTAGTGCTTTCCTAATGACTTGCATTACACTGTGATATAAGCACAAAACAAATATATATGTATATATAATATATATGTGCATATATATTACTCATTGAAGTATGGCTGATTTACAATATTGTGTTAGTTTCAGGTGTACAGCATAATGATTCAGTATTTTTGCAGGTTATACTACATTATAGGTTATTACAAGATAATGAGTATAATTCCCTCTGCAATACAGTATATCCTTGTTGTTTATCTATTTTATACACAGTAGTTTGTTTTACGGCATTGAAATTTGGGGGTTGTTTGTTATAGCAGTTTGTGCACCTTGCCTATCTTATGAGAGGAAATCAACTGAATCAAGAATATGAAAAGACTGACAAGGTATTCAACTCATCTCCTACTTTCAAAAGGACTGTATTAATATTCCCAGAGAAAAAATTTTTATAAGGGTTTAACAACCCTCATTCAGAAGTTTTTTTCTATAGGTAGTCCATTTTCTGACACTGCACCACGATGAACAGACCAGAAATGTTGAGGAATTCTTAGAAAACAGAAAGCAGATGGGATCAGATCTATGGAGAAATGATTAGAGGAAATCACAGCCCAATCATATTCAGAAGACTATACAGACATTGGAGAAGGTCCATGGATGCTTTTATTTTAGAGTCAGTGGAGACCAAGAAGAAGGTAGGCCTGAGGCAAATGTCAAATGGGAAATTATGACTGGAGTAGCTGAACAATGGCACCTTCCTGTATACGGTAAGAATGGGTATAGGCAGTGTTTGACCACAGGTTAAAGCAGTGAGTGTAGAAGGTGTTAGGCCCAGTGAAGCAAGGGCTAATAATTACTAACCCCCAAAAGGGATGACAAGTTACTAATGTGTCCTTACCAGCAACACATCTTGTCCCCTGATACAATCAACGGAGACTGGGTGTAATGAGCAGAAATGGCAGGATTACAGGGATTGTCAAATATAAAGATGAATGACCAACCTAGAACTACCAGACATTCAAGGAAAACCAATCCCTTGAGACAAAACGAACAAAACAACGTAAACAACAATTACACTTTAGAACAACTAAACAGAGGAATGAGAGTTAATAAGGCAAACAGTGTATATAATATCCTTAAAGTGATTTGAGAAGATATTAATTGCATCTTGGAAATTAAATTTTGATGATCAAAATAAAACTCCATACATGAGCTGAAGAGCAGGATGAATATAGCTGAAGATTAAATGAGCGTATTATAAGGTCTAACGAGGAATTTTCCCTGAATGAAGTGGAAAAGAACAAAGAGATTTACATATAAGAGAAAATGAAGAGATGACATCATCATCATCATCAAAGTTAACATTTATTGAAGGCTTACTATGTGCCTTTGTGTTTGTATGCATGTGTGTATACCACTTATTCTCATATTGGCTCTATCGCCATTTTACAGAGGAGGAAACTGAAGCACAGAGAAGTAAAGTAACTTTTTCAAGGTCATAGAGGTAGAAGCACAGAAGATCTGTATGTTCCAACATCCATCTAAGAAGATACTGAGATAGACTTGTATGTATTGATGATATGGAAAGATCTTCAACACAAATATTAAGAATAAAAAAGCAGGTTGAATAGCAATATATAGCATGATCCCATTTACTGAACAAAACAAAGTACGTGAATATATATGTAAATGAATAGAAAGAGGACAGGAAGTAGGCATGGAAAACACTTAATTTACTTGCCTAAGCTAGAACGTGGCAGAGCAGGGTTTCTACCCAAATCCAACAGGTGTGCTCTTTATTATATTACCCTTATTTAAAAATATATATGTACCCTAATACTCCATCTACAAACTTAAGAAAATTATTCTCTCAAGACATTGAAGTTTTGTGATGCTCTAATATCAGTTTTGGAACCCAGAGAGAAATGTTCTAATGAACTGCAAATAAAAACATCTAGAAAAATGTATATCTCGGCTTCTTTCAGTTTAATATAATTCTTAGTGTTTTTCACACTAACACTAAGAAAATGACCAAGACACTAGGGTATTTCATAGGCACTGCCATGTCAAAATATCATAAGCAATGATTGTAAAACAGGATGATTTATAATCAGGATACTAGTATTATATCTAGCATTGTCCACCCCATCCTTCACATGTATATGGACTTTACTGGATTAGTTATAAATATACATTTGAGAAATTTTTCTAATATTTTTTTATTTCCACTACATTTACCATTTACATGGCACATGTTTATTCAGTTCAAACGTTGTCATAGGCTTTAAAACAAAATGTGAGTAAAAGAGATATGATATAAACAAACAATGAAGAGTCATTTCCCAAAAAACTCTAAGTGAGGGTATTTTATCTAGGTAAGTTATTACTCTGCATATTTTACTGAAGAAGAAATAAAGGGCCCAAGAAAGTTAAATAATTAGCAAAAGGTCAGAATGACTAAGATTCAGAGCCTGTGAATTTTAGTTTAATGCTTTTTTTTAAGCCTATTTCTTACCTATTCGCTCACTTGGAAGCAAACAGTAACCAAAATTAGAGAATAATGAACAGCTTCTATGCATAAGTTACTATTTATAGAGAAACTTTTATCTAAATATACTTTATTCAAAATCACATGGGAACACTGTTTGCAGATGACATGATACTATGCATAGAGAATCCTAAAGATGCTACCAGAAAACTACTAGAGCTAATCAATGAATTTGGTAAAGTAGCAGGATACAAAATTAATGCACAGAAATCTCTTGCATTCCTATACACTAATGATGAAAAATCTGAAAGAGAAATTAAGGAAACACTCCTATTTACCATTGCAACAAAAAGAATAAAATACCTAGGAATAAACCAAACCTACCAAAGGAGACAAAAGACCTGTATGCAGAAAACTATAAGACACTGATAAAAGAAATTAAAGATGATACAAACAGATGGCGAGATATAACATGTTCTTGGATTGGAAGAATCAACATTGTGAAAATGACTACACTACCCAAAGCAATCTACAAATTCAATGCAATCCTTATCACACTACCAATGGCATTTTTCACGGAACTAGAACAAAAAATTTCACAATTTGTATGGAAACACAAAAGACCCCGAATAGCCAAAGCAATCTTGAGAAAGAAAAACGGAACTGGAAGAATCAGGTTCCCTGACTTCAGACTCTACTACAAAGCTACAGTAATCAAGACAGTATGGTACTGGCACAAAAACAGAAATACAGATCAATGGAACAGGATAGAAAGCCCAGAGATAAACCCATGCACATATGGTCACCTTATCTTTGATAAAGGAGGCAAGAATATACAATGGAGAAAAGACAGCCTCTTCAATAAGTGGTGCTGGGAAAACTGGACAGCTACATGTAAAAGAATGAAATTAGAACACTCCCTAACACCATACACAGAAATAAACTCAAAATGGATTAAAGACCTAAATGTAAGGCCCGACACTATAAAACTCTCAGAGGAAAACATAGGCAGAACACTCTATGACATACATCACAGCAAGATCTTTTTTGACCCACCTCCTAGAGAAATGGAAATAAAAACAAAAATAAACAAATGGGACCTAATGAAACTTAAAAGCTTTTGTACAGCAGAGGAAACCATAAACAAGATGAAAAGACAACCCTCAGAATGGGAGAAAATATTTGCAAATGAAGCAATTGACAAAGGATTAATCTCCAAAATTTACAAGCAGCTCATGCAGCTCAATATCAAAAAAACAAACAACCCAATCCAAAAATGGGCAGAAGATCTAAATAGACATTTCTCCAAAGAAGATATACAGATTGCCAACAAACACATGAAGGATGCTCAACATCACTAATCATTAGAGAAATGCAAATCAAAACTACAACGAGGTATCACCTCACACCAGTCAGAATGGCCATCATCAAAAAATTTACAAACAATAAATGCTGGAAAGGGTGTGGAGAAAAGGAAACCCTCATACACTGTTGGTGGGAATGTAAATTGATACAGCCACTATGGAGAACAGTAAGGAGGTTCCTTAAAAAACTAAAAATAGAACTACCATACAACCCAGCAATCCCACTACTGGGCATATACCCTGAGAAAACCATAATTCAAAAAGAGTCATGTACCACAATGTTCATTGCAGCTCTATTTACAATAGCCAGGACATGGAAGCAACCTAAGTGTCCATTGACAGATGAATGGATAAAGAAGATGTGGCACATATATACAATGGAATATTACTCAGCCATAAAAAGAAACGAAATTGAGTTATTTGTAGTGAGGTGGATGGACCTAGAGTCTGTCATACCGAGTGAAGTAAGTCAGAAAGCGAAAAACAAATACCGTATCCTAACACATATATATGGAATCTAAAAAAAAAAAAAAAAATGGTCATGAAGAACCTAGGGGCAAGATGGGAATAAAGACGCAGACCTACTAGAGAATGGATTTGAGGACATGGGGAGGGGGAAGGGTAAGCTCGGACAAAGTGTGATAGTGGTAGTGTATCTATGGACATAGATACACTACCAAATGTAAAATAGGTAGCTAGTGGGAAGCAGCCTCATAGCACAGGGAGATCAGCTCGGTGCTTTGTGACCAACTAGAAGGGTGGGATATGGAGGGTGGGAGGGAGGGAGATGCAAGAGGGAAGAGATATGGGGATGTATGTATACGTATAACTGATTCACTTTGTTATAAAGCAGAAACTAACACACCATTATAAAGCAATTATACTCCAATAAAAATGTTAATAAATAAATAAAGGTGGTGGTGTGTTTTATGGGAAGAAATTTATAAAAATATGTGACAAATTATATTAATTTTGAATCAACGGTGGCATATATGCCTTTAAGTAAATCATTATAGATCTAACAACTTGGTTGAAAAAAGGACGAAAATTTTGAATCCAAGGAAATGAAATTACTAGGAACATCAGAATTGCAAAGGCCTTATTTTTCTTTACTTATTTGAAAACAGCAACCCCCAGAGGTTTCTAGAAGTCTATATATGAACTTAAAGATGACAAAAGAGGAAAAAAAAAAACATTTAGACAATACTAGACTTGTATTAGATAAGAAACAAGAATGACTTTCAGAAAGAATAAAATTATAATTAATATAAAAATGTAATGTTAAAAGAATTCTAATAGGCTGTGATCTTGAAGGATTTCTCTCAGATGTTTTTGCTGGGTTTTACCTATAGTTCTTGTACTTACCTAGACCTCAACACAGTAGATAACCTAAGAACTCACTAGCTAACACTATCAAATTCATTGATAAAATTGCTCATGGAGGGGGCTTCCCTGGTGGCGCAGTGGTTGAGAATCTGCCTGCCAATGCAGGGGACACGGGTTCGAGCTCTGGTCTGGGAAGATCCCACATGCCGCGGATCAACTGGGCCCATGAGCCACAATTACTGAGCCTGTGCATCTGGAGCCTGTGCTCCGCAACAAGAGAGGCCGCGATAGTGAGAGGCCCGCGCACTGCGATGAAGAGTGGCCCCCGCTTGCCACAACTAGAGAAAGCCCTTGCACAGAAATGAAGACCTAACACAGCCATAAATAAATAAATAAATAAATTTATTAAAAAAAAATTGCTCATGGACATAGCTGCTCCTTCTGCATATTTAAAGCTTATATAGCTATAGTTATAATATTAGCTTCCCCAGTGCCTCTGCCTCTTTTGCACACAGAGCATAGAGGAGAACATATCAATACAAATGCACACAAAACAAATACGTGCATTGACAGACATAAACTGTCTTGCCCGGTGAAGGAAAACAATTAAAAAAAAACAAGTGTACACGTAAAAATGTTCAGTCATGTCTTGTATTTGAAATGATTATTCTGAATTTGCCTCAAACAGCATCAGGTTCAACAGTAACTACAACTGAAAAACTATTTCACAAACATGAAACTGAAATGATTGCATAGCTACTGCAAAAAAAAAAAAAAGCCATCATTCATCAACAGTAAATGCCCTAAAAATATTAATTTTTGCTAGATCACCTTATAAGCAGGTTTTTTTTCATTAGTTCCTTCGAGTGTCCATCCAAAACAGATTTACAAACCAGATAAAACAGATGACAGAGAAAATTCTCCAGCAGAATACTGTACCCTAATCGCCAAGCTACATGCTAAGGATTGAGAGATGAAGAAGTTTAAAGACAAGACAGGGAAACGTAAAACCAAGCATACACCTGTATACAGGTACTTTGGAAGTAATGAAGAAAGAGAATATGGTCAGGGAAGACTTCTAGGAAGAGGTGATACTTGGGCAGCCCATTGTAGGATAAGTGTTAGGAGGACAGCACAATCATTTGGTTCATGAAGTCTAAATGAATCAGCTCAATTATATTTTATGTTTTATTTTACAGTTACAATCCAGTCCAGAAGGGCCTTGGAATAAACAGTAGTAGAAAGCCAGGAGGTAGGCTGTCACAGGCTCCAAGGGACATTTAACCAGGGACAGTGCTATATCCCTAAAGGGTGCTGCCTACTGCCAGGGAGACCTTATCAATTCAAAATGACAAGGCAAGAATGAAGTTACAGTAAAAATCATATGCAGTGCAAATTCTCAGCAAATCATAAATGTCTGGAGCTAGAAGGAATCTTTGAGATTACACATAGCATGTTCCATAGAATACTAATTTCTCATGATTCTTCATTTAAACAAGGTTCCACAGTGGAATTAGACTGGGTAACACACTACTGAATCTTCCCTCCTGGAAAGCTACAATGCTCATCAACAAATTTAAAGCTAAGAGATATTCTATAGGTAGAAAAACTTGTTTAACTTAGTTTAGCCTGTGTTTCCCCAACTTAGTTTAGCCTGTGTTTCCCCAACTTAGTTTTTTACCAAAGAATGATTCTTTTCCTGCAATATAAATAAACAAAGAATATACTTTGGGAAATGCTAATCTAGTCTAATGCTTCCACCAACTTATTTTAATTTTTCCCTAACTCAGATTTTGAGGTATAAAAGTATTTCATCATATAAAATTATTTTCTTTTTCTTTTTTTAAAAAAAACCTCCCATTTGAATATTTGGAGACAGGGACTATTACTTCTAAAGCATAATTATCCTGAAGTCTAGAAATGATTCTGTAGAATCTCATGCTTTAAGTTATATATAACTCGAAAGATCATTAACATTTACTTCTGCAAATTGTTAAAACAGTAATAAATGGTGGTGATGGTAAAAAAATATGGATTCAATGAAAATGACAAATGAAAAACTAAAAAATGATACAGCATCTTCTAATCCTTTTCTACTTTTTTAGCACCAGTGTGGGAGTATAAATATTTGGAACATATTGAATGATTTGGGTTTGTTTACTTTTATATAAAATTCCCTTTTGTATACTTTGTAATAGTTCCCAAAGTAAAAGCTTTTTCTTTCACTATTTTAACCTATGTCATATCTTCTGGATTTTCTCTTAATTCTTATACCCCCAAGTGGGCTTAAAGATTACCCATACTTGCAAGCGTCTACTTTATGTGCCCTTTCTTTTTATTCTGTTGGAAATTTTTCTATGTCATTTATTAGAAAAGCTTTGATGATCAATTTCACTGGTGAGCGACAGACTGAGTATGCTCAACAGATGTGCTGGTCTAGTGCAGCTGTGCGAATATCCTAATGATCTTCACTTGAATAGGCATTTTTCTTCTCAACACTCCTGCTGGAATCCATGAGCATTCCAATGGCAAGGAAGGAATCAAATAGATCTACTTACAATTTAAGATGAAAACGAAGAGCGCTAATAGTATTTTTGGGTTTTGTTTTGTAATGTGTAAAATCCTATAGCCTTCTGCCCATGCTTATATTTCTCTTCTCCAGTTGTGTTGATGCCTGATGCTTACCCAACTTCCCATTCTGTAACCTGAATAAACTGCTTAGCCACAGTAGTTAGAATGTCATTTACTAAAATCTAAGAACAAGTTTTTAAAAATTGAAAACAATCCAATAATAACAAGATGGGAATACAGAACTCCTGTGATGTCTAGTCTGTCAAAGAAAAGCAGTGCTGGATTTTTTTTTTTTTTTTACAGAATGCTGATATGGAAAATAAAAATAACTTCATCATTCTGTGTTCCTTTGACTTACAGCACATCCATCAACTGGATGTCAGTTTGAAGTCAGTTGGCCACCATTATAACCCCCATTCCACGAAAGATGTTTCAGCATTTCAGAAAAACTCTGGGGTTAGGAGCTACAGAATTATTCCCTTTGAGAGGAATCATATCCAAGACTCGCTAAGTGATTTGTAATGCTTATTCTTTTCAGTAACTTCAGATACACTATCAATGCATATTTTTAAAGAGTAACTAAAAGTAAGCAATCCTTTTAAAAATAAGGACCACAGTCCAGAAATGGCAATGCTTAACTATACATGTCAGAAATCAACGATGAGACGCAATAGTTTTCCATATCAAAAAAATTATGCCATTATGTCTTTTCCTAACTTTTACTTTTCTCTTACGTTACAACGGGTGTTTCTTTTTTTAAAAATAGAATTAAATATTTTAATGTATATCATTTGTTTTCATGGCTTCAATTCCTGAGGGGAAACAAAAACTTAGGCAGGCCTATTATGTCAGTCATTGTGCTAAGTATTTTAAGATAGAGCTATTCCATAGAATTCTCAAAAAGTTTCAAAGAGGCTTAGTAATTTGCTCAAGGTTACATACCTAGTAAATAGGTAAGTCAACAATTATAACAGGTCTGTCTGCTCTTTTTTACGTTACACTATAATGACTTTGTAAAAACAGTATGGAAACAACTTGTATAAAACAAATCTAATCCTACTAATGCTTCTTAATGAGGATAGTTAATTTGTTCTTTTTTAGTCAAATTATTAAGTTAGAAAGGTCATGAAAGAAATGACATTGAAAAATAAGTATGAAAGCAAATAATTTAGGGTGAAATTGCTGTGCTATTAGTAAATATTTTGAAGTTGACTGTTTTCTTTCAGGAATATGAAACGCTCAGTATTTAAGTGCATGCCATGATTTTGGTTGCCTCAACTTGAGAGACTCATCATTTAAGTCTGAGGCCAATAGCTGGATTTCAGTGCTTTAATACATACATCTCTATACTAAAAATGCTAACACCTCTGATAAAAAGCAGACTTCCACTGCTGAGTCCACAAATTTTCTCCAAAGGAGTTTTATGCCATGTCCTGATTTAATCCTGCTAAAAGTATGTTTTAAATGCACTTTTATATACCACATTCTGATAGAGGGGGTTATATGATTGCCCTACTAATTGGGATGCCCCTATAATGCTAAAGAATACCACAAATTCAATTCAAAATTAATAAAGCAGGCTTTGTTGGATGACAAACTGAAGCACCCTGGAGGCGTGACATGGTTTTGGAATGATCTCTGAGATTACTACTCCCCAGATCTGTGAAAATTAGGCACATAATGAAACTGTTGCGTTTACTCTCCAGGGTGAACTGTAAACTGGACCAATGTATGACCTTTACTGCCTATTAATGAAGAGGCATGTTCTTTTCTCTCATGTGATAGGTGAATTAAACAACAGCAGTACAGTTTAAGGTAGAAGAAATAAGGAAAGAAAATCAGTATCCCTAAAAATCACAGTCATGATCTATACCAATATTCAGGCAACTGAATTCAGTCCCAAACAGAAACAAGTGAATATAAAGGAGTTAAAGATCACAGAAATAATAAGCCAGAATTTTCCTGATTAGAAATGAATAAGAAATGTAAAAAATATATAAGAAATTTAAGATCTATGTAAGAAACTTCAAAAGCATTTCCTTCTATTGTAGGCAAATTTCTACTAGCAAGTCCATGTACTTCATTAATAAAGCATACTACATATAAAATCATAAAGGTCTTCAGCATTCTTTACATTGTTTTGAGGATAAAAGACATTATATATTTTTATAGGCAATAAAATAAAATACATATATCAAACAGAAGAAATTCATATATTCAGGAAAATGGAAATATAGTACTCTTGAAAATTTTCTCTTATTTCAATTCTATATGGCACTGTTGAAACAAGAGAAATACTTTCAACAATATTACAATGTAAAAGCAGAATCAAAGAAAATTTTATAGTGAAGATCTTGTAACCATGTTATGGCCATGTTATCTGGATATGATGGTGAGAATTTGTCCTCCAAAACTGGAATGCTGCATTTAAAAAGAGACACTACTAGTGACTTTCTAGTCTCAGTTTTAGTCATTATCAATATTTAACAACCTCTATTTTGTTGCTATATATTTTCAAGTAGGCATTAAGTTATTATAATTTTATTTAAGGTAGTGGGAAACTTCAGCATGTATCAGCATCACATGGAAAGTTGTTAAAACAGATTCCGGGCCCGAGGTGGGCTGAGATTTTTGCATTAAAAAAACAAAACAAAACATAATTTTTATTTAGAAATACAGAATTTTAGGGCTTCCCTGGTGGCGCAGTGGTTGAGAGTCTGCCTGCCAATGCAGGGGACACGGGTTCGAGCCCTGGTCTGGGAAGATCCCACATGCCGCGGAGCAACTGGGCCCGTGAGCCACAATTACTGAGCCTGCGCTCTAGAGCCCGCGAGCCACAACTACTGAGCCCGCGTGCTGCAACTACTGAAGCCCATGCGCCTGGAGCCCCAGCTCCGCAACGGGAGAAGCCACCGCAGTGAGAAGCCCGCGCTCCGCAACAAAGAACCAAAGCAGCCAAAAATAAATAAATTAAAAAAAAAAAAAAGAAAGAAATACAGAATTCTAAATTTATTTTATCCCAATGTGATTTTTTTTTTTTTTTGGTGGACTCAAGAGTTACTTAGAATGATGTTTTTAAAATGGCAAGCTATTTGGTGTTATTTATACTCAGGTCTAATTTAACTTCATTCTCATGAAAGACTGTAATGTATATGATAATTTTTGATATATGTTTATGTTTATTTTCTTAACTAACATATGGTCAATTTTGTAAATGTTTAATCAGCATTTGAAAAGAATATATATTCCCTAACTCTTGAATTCAGGGTCTCATACGTGTTTATCAGAGCAATCAAATCTATTAGCTTGTTGTTGTTTTGTTAAATATATCTCCTATCATGATGGCAGGATTCAAAGTTTATCCTTGCAATTGTGTCAATATTTGCTTGATATATTTTGAGACTATGTTATCAGATGTACACAAACCAGATGCAATCATCTGATGCAAATCACTAATACAGTGTACTCTGAAGAAGGGGCTTAACAGTTTAATGAAGTAAACATAGGAATCAAACAAATCAAAATGATCTATAAAAGGAAAAAATATTTTTACCCAGTGAAGGGTATGCTGAATCAGGATTCAAGAAGCCACATTCTTATGCCAATTAAGCTACTGTCCTATTAAGTAAATTTGAAGAATTGCCTGAGAAATCCCAATAGCAAGATATAGATAATATTATCAATCTTTCTCTTCTTTTTAGAACAAGATGTTGGGGGAATTTTCTCTTTTTATTCTGTCACTTATAGAATTATAGATCTTCTAAAATATTTTGAAGGGACTTTGCTTCTCTAGCTCATCACTTTAACCACAGCACTCAACATACTGCTATCTAGTAGATGCTCAATAAACATATGACTCAATGAAGACTGCCAAGAAGCCAACAGATGAAAATCTACCTCATATCCCTGATTTAGAGAAGCACAGAAATTGAGAGATTTATAGAGAACAGCGTAATGATTAAAACTTGTCTTGAATAATTTTGGTTTGTTTAGTGAAGGCACTCCTGGACCAGTTCCTTCTCCTTGTCTAAAGAGCCCCTGAAGACTGGGAGCCAAGCAAAGACATTCAGACTACTTTTCTGAGGGGATCTGAAGTAGAAAAGTATTACTTTTGCAATGTAGGCTCAGTGGAAACCATCATCTTCCCAAGAAAGTGCTCTCAAAAAATGGTCAGAAAACCTCATTTTCCTTAGCATGACCTACAGAATCCTTCACTAAGTGGTCCCAGCCTTTATTTCCCAGTCAGCCACCACTCCATCCCATATGCTTTATTCTCCAAACACTAAGAACTTATTCAATTTGGTAAATATACCACACTCTTTCACAATTCTGTGCTTTTTTTTTTTTTCTTTTTTCTTTTTCTGGTACCCTAGGTTTGGAAGGTCTTACTCACTTTTTAAATGCTACATTTTATGAGAATCCTTTCCTAACTCTAGAGTTAGTTGCCCTGGTAGTACCTCTATTTTGGCACTAATCACATTATACTGTAATCATGTGTTTACTATATTTGTTTCTTATTCACCTTTGCATCGTCAAAACTCAGTTCAGTGCCAATGAATGTTTACTAAATCAAAACTTTATCAGACCATTTTCAATTTTTCAAAAAAGTAAAGAAAACACTGGTAAGAAAATGAGCTATTTATAATAGCTAAAAGCATTTTTAGCTTCAAAATAGCAAAATAGCACTTATTTATACTGATGTCTGGTTACATATAACACACTACCCTAAGAATATGGTATAATAATATATTGCATCGGATCCCCAATCAAAAGCTTTTAGATATATAAAACAAAAGGGCTGAAAGACATTTGTGAGAATATGATATCTTCTACACCATTATCTGTTAATGAAATGGCTAAAATCAGGACATAATGAATTACTGAGAGGTAATGTAGCAGAGGGGTAAAGGAATGGATTCTAAAGCAAGACTGTCTGAGTTCGAATCCTGGCTCTAACCAGTTAGTAGCTAGGAGACCAAGACAAGCATCTTAACTTCTCCGTGCCTCAGTTAATTCACCTGAAAATGTTTATGATGTATGTTTATGATGTAATTTATACATTTTAATATATTTACAAGTTTTCAGTAAGTAAATCCTCTTTGTCACAAAATATCATTTAAAGAAATATGCTTTAAGTATATGTAATGTGGTTTCTTTGATATTTCAGAGAAATTGTATAGAATATAAAATGGGTCTATTTAAACTGAGAAAGAGAATATGTTTTTATATATATATATATACATCTTCACTTCATATACTTGAAACACAAATTTAAAAACAGATAGTTTAACATGGTATTATTTCACATTACAAATCAGTAGACCCAGCATTTTTATATATAACAATACCATTTTCGTTTCAAGTACATATGACTGGCACAAATTATTTTCCAAATATTTTTGAGTTATGATAAAGTATACCCTCATTAAAGACAAACATCAGTATATTTTATCATAAAAGGCTAAAAAGTTTGAGACATTTAAAGTGTTTTATACAAAATCTTCATTCTGATTTCATACTATTTTCAATACCTTGAACTTTTCTGTAGAACATACTATCACCTTTTACTAAGTTTACACCTAGAAGAGCATAATTTTAAAAACTTTACCCATTTATTGTATTTTGTTGAAGGCAGTGCTTTCAGAGATTAAGTGAACAGAAGTATTTATGTTTTACTAATAATATTTGTCTTGAAAATTTGTAAAACAAAATATGATGAATAAATGAACCTGTGTGGACTTATATTATTGGATTTTTCTCCTTAGTGAATTTCTTATCGGCAAAATATATGCATAACAAACTAGAGCTGAGGTTACAGCCTACCACAGATTAAATATACTGTAGTAAACATACAGCACCTAAATGTCGCTAGGTGGCGCAACAAGAATAATTTATCTTTCTGCTTCTCCTACAGTCTGTTGGAATGTTAACAAACGGAATGACAGGGGGACAAAGTATTCAACATCAGTGTTTGTAGAATTCTTACCTAAACTATATTATATTTCTTATCTGTACTAGAATTGAATTCCTTTATAATAATAAAATAATTTTTATCATAAAGGAAACTTTAGCACGGTGAATACGGTTTTATTTTTCTACTGGCTATTTTGAACACTGAAACAGTGTCAGGCTTTCAGGGAAATAAAGTGGCACTACTTTATTAAAACCCTAGCTGAAACTATTATCTAGCTTAGAAGTGAAAACTGCTAGCAAATTATAGTTGTGAAAGCATAATACATAATTTTATAATATACAACATTTTAGAAGTTCTCATATTGAGATTTTTAAGCATTCTAGAGTAGAGTTAAAAGGGAACAGTCTAGGAATCAGGAGAACTGGATCCTAGTTCTAGGTTAGCAATGATCTAATTTGTGACCTGGGCTGCAGTTTACCAGTCAGCTGACAGAGTTAGATTTGACTAGTTTTAAGGTCCTATGGAGTTTCAAAAAAATCATTCTAGACACTCTAAAAATGAGTGACAATATATTCAGCTAAGAGATAACATTATTTAACATTTTTCTAAGAATAAAGTTAAATGTATATTTTGCTTTAATGGGATCAAACCAAAAATCAAATTCTGAATAGTTAATCTTAACAGATATTAGAGCCAACAATAAGCAAAAAATATGATTAAGATCATTAATCCATCTAGCAAAAACTATATCTAGAGATATATTTGTTCTCTTTTAGGACAGAGTAATTTTTAGAGTATCTTTTAATTATTTCAATGGATTTTAGATAAATTTAAATTTCAAACTGTTACTATTCAATCTAGGTTTCATAATTGTAGTGCTATAACTGTGATACATTCAGAGCTTCTCAATTATTGAGCCACAAATAAGTTATAGGTGTGCTAAAATACTGATCCTCTTAGCCCTCAGGGCAGGGTCTGAGGTGGCTGGAGTTCCAGAGCCAATAGCCTCTGGACAAAAGTGTTCAACCTAGTGTGTCAACCAAATATAATTCTTTTGCATGTCATGGCATGAGAGAAAGACTGTGAAGCACTGCACTGTAGCATCTCTGTTTTACCTTCATTTTGTCTAAAATAAGTTACTTGAGAGACTTTGGAAAACACTAAAATATCCCCTTTAAACTTTGCCCAGAGTTAACTTGGAGACTCTTGTATAAAGTTTTCAAAAATTACACAATTTCCAGTTGAAATTAATTTCACAAAACAATATGAATACTGATGACTAATAATTAAGAGGGTATTTTAACACAGGGAAAAATATGTATAGTTTCTGTGTTAAATATGCTAATTTATCTAAAGTCTATTTAATAGTAAACAAACATATCATTATGTATATCATATGCTATTTCTTGGCTCATCGATTTTAATACTGAATTAAACTGGCACAGATTTTATTATGTGATCTTTTTTTCTTTGCTTCTAATATAGAGGACTAAATATAACCTATAAGAATGAGTATATAATAATTTCAAAGGTTATTAATTTGTGAAACACTATATGGACACATAATTATCCAGGTTGGATCTTTTGTTGTTAGTTTGAAAATATATTTTGTAAGTAACCATAGTGTATATATCCAGACTCTCTCACTCTGTGTGTGTGTTTGTGTATTATTTCTAGGAAAATGTTTTTATCTTGTTCTTAAGGTTAAGGCTGAAGTCACTGCTACAAACAATGTAAAGGATATAATGCCTGATATTATGTAATATGTGATATGCAATATTTTAGGCTAGTATATATTTTATGGATAATAACAACAAATCTAGAAACAGTATGTGAAAAAACTGTGTTAATCTAAAATCATCACAAAAAGCCTCAGTTCTGCAAAACTATGAAAGCTAATCTCAATTCAAAATGAGTTAAATATTAAACAAACTTCTCTAGAGGAAGAGACTGCAGATAGCTTTGTCAGTGTTATCAGAAAGATTAACATTCTAGTCATAGATCTTTAAGGGAAAAAAAAGTACACCAAGGAGGGACAATGGCTGCTGGGAAGCAAAGGTAAAAATTGACAGATAAAATTCAGTAATAGCAATCAGGGTAAACCTCCCCAAAGACTCTCTTATGTCCTGGTTACTGCCTACTGTATTAAGACTGCCTTTCTCATCACTTAATGCTTATTTTCATCACTTTGCTTAAAATATTGATAATCAATTAGGGCTACGTCTGTTTTGCCACAGAATCTGTGTCACAGTCTATCAGACTGTCAGGACCAATTCAATCCTCATTCAAAGTTAATTTTTTCTTCATAAATCTGCCTTTGGAGGAGTCATTAGGCGCAGAACATAGCCGGAGGTGCAATCACCTATTCTCTTTCATTAGTGGCAGGCAGAGAAGGTGAGGGAGATTATTAGAACTTTGGAATGATCACAAAGCAGCGTGCTGCCTGTCAGATCCCCCCAACATTTAATTCATCTAGCCAACTCACCAGCACTCTTTGCCAACAGTTTTAAATGGACATTATTCATGAACATCTGTGACATGCTGAATATTCTGAACTGGAAATGATGAAAAAGCAATGCCCCTTTTGACTTTAAAATTAATTCTATGGTCAAAACAATTAAGAATATAACAAACATGTTTTGTGATGTTATTTTTAGTCATCTTAGGTATGTTTCAGAAGCAAAACAATTTACTAAAGCTAATAACACATGAATATATAAGGGAAAATTAATACATAACATAAAAATTCTCAGTATTAAGCAATATTTTTAAAGCCTATTTTATCTACATTAGAATTGACCGATTTTCTTCCCTGAAAGTGGACTTAAAATTCACAATAAAATTCAAAATCTTATTTAATGTGAAGATCTTGTTTAGCAACATACCACAAAAATAAAAGGATTTAATATAGGGCCAATTTAGATAAAAAATATTCCATATGAAACTTTAACAGCCACCATTTAAAAAATACTACAAATGTCTTAGTTATAAGAGGTGTATTAGACCTCTTAGTTATAAGAAGTAGAAAGTTGATAGAGAAATTTAGTGTAATAAAGAAATAGGCTAAATAACTAAGTAAAAAGAAAACTTTTTAAACAACACATTTGCATTTTAAAAGCTATAAATAAATTTTTTTCAATAAAAAGAAAAACTGGACTGTTTAAAATGCTTTGTTCTTCAGAGTATCCCACCTTTTATAATCTAGAATAATTATGTTGCTAACATAGAGACTAAAGAAATGCTCTGCTAGACATACGTTTTCTGTGGAGATTTATCTGTAATTTATTTAAACATTTATTCACAATACCAAGCTCATGACACCAAGATTTTAAATGCTATTATCAAAGTCACAATGTTCTAGCATAAAAGGATTTTTATTAGAGATTAGCTTTAGGAAATAACTGGAGGAGCATTTCCCAAACTCTGTTCCACACGAGGTACTAAAAATGTTCTGTAGTTAAATATATCCGGAAAATACTTGGTTGGGCAAAATTAAACTGTTTCTTTACTGCAGAACTCATCAGAATCTGTAATATGCTAACGAGTGTTGTGTCTCTCTATGAGGGAGATACAATGTGGTGAGTCCCAAGTTTATTTGATCATGGAACCATTTTTGATATTACCATCAACAAAAGATTTACCTAACTTTCTCAGGTTAACTGTTTCTATTCCGTCCACACTGGATCTGAAATTATTTTTTAAATGTCTTATTTATTTAAAAAATGTCTATTGAGCATATACTATACACCAGGCACTGAGGTAGGTGATAAAGTTACAACAGTGAACAAGACACTGATCTCAAGTTGCTCATAGTCTAGTGCAGAATACAATTTATTTATGTGTAGGTCTGTCTTCCCTCTGCGAGCAGTTTGAGAATGTGGAATGTATCTTATTCATATCTGTATCTCCCCAGTGTCTAGTAACTGATAACAACAGAAGCTCAGGAAATACTTGTTAAACTGAAGTAGAATTTCCTTTTTCCTGGATGGTCCCAATGATTTCACACTGATCTGAACATCAGTCCCCTAGCCACCCTGTGCCTTTCCTCTCTCTAATGTTATTATACACCCTAACCAGTAATACATATGAGGTATAATACATAATATGAAGCTGTAGAGAAGCTAAATTCTAAGGAAAAATACTAACATAAACCAAGACTGGCGAACTAGCTCCAGTTTAATGGTAGTGGCTGACTTGCGTTCTGAGCTGAGGACTCTGTTGCTTGTCTGGGTTCAGGGTGGAAAGGTGTCATGATCAATCACAAAGGACTGGCATCTCTGCTTTTAAAGTTTTTCCATTTTGGAAAGATTCATAATGCAAAAGTTTCAATAACAATTACTACTACTACATTGCTACTGCTACTACTGCTGCTGCTATTACCACCAGTTGCATGAAATAGAAACTTTTCTAGACTTGAAGCAAAGTCAGTTTTACATGGGAAACTGAATACTTTGCTGGAAGAGCTGAAGGCATGGGCTCTGGGTTAGGCTTCTAAGGATGATGCCCAAATCAACTCCCTAGAACTAGCCTGCCAGGGAGCTGCTCCCTCTACCACAGGCAGGATGGTGAGAAATCAGGAGGTTTCCACTTGAGCTCAAAAGTTCAAGAATACCCGACTAGAGCTGCAAATCAGAAAGCTACCACTGCACCGGCCTCTCCACCTGCACGAAGCTAGTGACTAGACACTGGAACACAGCTGAAGAGGTACTCCAGATCTCCACAGCTGTAGCTGCAGGAAGACTGCCTCCATACCACTTCCACTTCAAAATTCCACATGAATAGATTTAATTGGTGGAACCTAACCCATATTCAGAATCTTAGATGCAAAGAATTCTAGAATACGTAGGTTTCTGCTTTCTAGTCTTTGCTATACAAGAAAGCAAAGACTACAAAAATATTACAATTAATGTTAGGTGCCAACTCAACATTTATTGAACCCTTAATACGTGTCAGGAATCTTTCTAAATGTTTTACATGTAGTACTAATTCATTCAGCGCTCACAAGAATCCTATATAGTGTTTATACTCATAGTTAAGGAAACTGAGGTGCAGAGAGGTGTAACACATTGCTCGATGTCACACAGTTTCTAAGTGATAGAGCCAGGATTCAAGTCCAGGTTGTCTGACCCCAGAAAAGTCTCTGCTCTTCACTAGTACTGTTTCCTAGGAGCGGTAATTTTGTCTCTTTAATAGATTAATGATGAGGATGAAATTATTTTATTTTCTACTCAGTTTTTTTTTTTGCTTATTGTATTGATCAAACAGGTATGCATTATCACTTAAAATTTATATAGGTGATATTTCAAAGAAATCAGTAGGCTAAAGACAGCTAAAACAATCTGGCTGAAGGTTTATTAGACTTACTTACATGCAACACTGAGAGTGGAAGCTGGACTCCTTTCCTAGAGGAAAGCTGAATAAACAATACTATCATTCTGGTTAGGGTGAAAAAAAGACCTGAAATATAATTTTTCAAATGGGAGATGATGTTCATTGCTTCCCTAGCTATGGTTTCATAGAGGGAAATACAGCAGTATATTTCAAGAACCAAAAATTACTTACACTCTTTGATACAATAATTTCACTTCTGAAAATGTAAATCAAAGAAGTTTAAAATGAAAAAAATGCATGAAGATATTCATCAAGCATTGTTTTAATAAAAAAGCAATTAAATGAATAAATATTCATCTAGGCAAGTGGCTAATGTTATACTTTCTGGACAGATATTATACAGTCAATAAAATTATGCTAAATAAAGCTATGTTGGGAAAATTATTCTCATAGAAAAGTAGATACAAAAAAGCAGAATAAAAATACATTTATGTGATATAAACATACGGATAAGGAAAAAAGGAAGAAATATAAAAATCATTTGCTATATATTACAAATTTCCATATGCAATTTGATCTCTTTCTGAACTCTCTACTATGTTTCACTGATTTGGTGATTCCTACACCAGTAACACATATATTTTAATATTTGGTCAAGCCATATCAACCTCATTATTTTGACCTTAAATTTTTTTGGCTACACTCATGAAATTCTTCTTCTAGATAAACTTCAGTATCATTTTTGTTAAATCCCCCCCCAACTTATCTAGGTTGTGACCTTTCATTTTAGCCCCCTGTCCTTTCAACTCCCCTCTTTAAACACAAACTTTTTTTGAAACTCTGTCTCACTTCTCCAACACCCATTCATTCTCTAGTCCATTCCAATATGGCTTCTAACTTTACCACTCAACCAAACTGCTCTTCATTGACTTCTACGTCACTAAAACGCCCTGGATATTTTAATTTAAAATAAAATAAGTAATGTAATATGTCAAACCTATTAAAATACAGAGAATACTATAATATTCAAATTAATAGATGTTAATATTTCATCATGCCTATTTCCTTATATTCTTGCTATCATCTAGTCTTGTTGGATTTCTTAATTTCTGACAATCCATTGGTCTGAAATGACATTTTCTTTTTTTTTAATATATGCAGTTCTCTTCTAGAGACATTGAGCATCTCTTCAAAAGCTGGCCACTAGGGTTTACTCCCTCAGAATTGTTTCTATGCTTAGCCTATTTTACCGTAAGATTTTCTTTTTCTTATTGATTTGTAGGATTTTAAAGGCTACTTTATATATTCTATATGTTAACAATTTGTCAGTTACAAACATTGCATTTGTTCTCCTAGTATGTGGCACATCTTTTGACTGTATTGTACCTTTTATCAGGTGTCCAATTTTACTGTATTTTAAAATTTATATTTTTAAACACTCTGTTTTATTTAAGAAATCCTTCCCTATACTTCGATTGCAAATCTAATCTCCATTTTCCTCTAAAAGTATTAACATTTCACTTTTTATGTTTAAGCTTTCTGAAATTTCCACATGAATAATCAATTCTTTCAATACTATTACATATATTTAAAAAAAACCCTCCACTTATTTATATGTAACAGCAAGTTTTCATATGTGTGTGGGGATGTTTCTGGGCGCTCTATTCCTTTCCACTGATGCACCATTTTAGCTTTTATACAGAACCTTATTATCTGGTAGGATAAATCCTCACCCTTCCTCTTTGTCCTTCAAAGTCAAAGTTGTCTCAGCTAGTCTTGGCAATCTGCTCTTCAATATCAGTTTTTATTTGAATGGAGCTTTTAAATTCTATATTAAAAAAACAGAACATCTCCAGATTTAGATTATATACGTTAAATAAAAACAATTTCTGATGAAAACCTAACACACACACACACACACACACACACACACACACACACACACCCCTTATCAGAAATGCTTCTTCTATTCTGGGATCAGGGATGGATAGGTGGTGAAAAATGTTTAACAATGTCTGAACCACACAGCGAAAACCCAGTTGGGTTTTTTGTTAGTTTGTTAGTCATTTACCTTTTGAATTTTTCTGTTTAAGAAAATTTTGTGAAATGACCTATTGACTCTGCCATCTGTGGCTCCTGATGCTAAGGTCTGTTGGGCAAGAAAACTTTTCAAATCTGGAATCAATAATCTGCCTATACATTTTTCATCCTATTCTGTTCTTACACTGTGGTTTCTGTACCTTATTTTCTCTCTTGAATCATTTTAACATATTTATTTCATAGTTTCTTTTTTGGGGTGTGGGTGGGTGTGCTTAAACAACGCATATTTATTTTCTCAACAGTTCTGGAGGTTGGAAGTTCAAGGTGCCAGCAGGGTTAGTCTCTTCCTGAGGCCTCTCCCCTTGGCTTGCAGAGGGCCACCTTCTCGCTAGGTCGTCACATGGCCTTTCCTCTGTGCACACACATCCCTGATGTCTCTCTTCTTGTAAGGACACTCTTGTAAGGACACCAAGTCCTATTTGTTTAGGGCTCCACCCTTATTTATTTATTTACTTTTTATGGTGTGGTGTTAGGATATAACTTTATTTCAAATCGCTAAAAATTTGTAGCTGTGTCATGCATTGATTTATCCTTGGTAGTTTTTATTAGGACTCTTAAACCTGTATTATAAATATTAACCTATACTTTTCTTTCTGCATTTTTGTACTATCTTTGTAAATTTTAGCATCATTTTAGTTTTTCTTTGTTATCTATGAGGACCTTATGATTCAATAAAACCAAATAACAAACTAAAATCCTAGAGTTGATAAGTGGTGTGGTGGAACCTGGATTTGAAGGCAAGCTTTCAAGCTCTAAATGACGTATAGTTATCATCATGCTGGTCTGTCTCCATTTTATTTCTCTTTTTTTTTTTCTTTCCCTCTTATTTTAAATAGCATATGTTTTTCATATGTTTTAGTGATAGCACATGGTAAATGCAGTTTAGTATTTTCTTACTCTTTTGTGGTACAATCTTTCAAAAGTCAACTTTCTACTATATTTTTAAGGCAATGCTCCCATGACATGTTTTCAGTAGTCTTTTCATTAGCCTGCAGCCACTTCCTCCACTCAACACTTCTTTAAGAATATTCTATTATCTCAAATTCTCTAGGTGCCAATTACTCTCTCATTACCTGACCTTCCCACAATCATTAATTCTAGATTTTATCAATTTTACATCTAACATATCATATATTTTAATATGTCAACTTCTTCTCATCTTCATTGCCATTATCCTAAGTCCATCATCTTTTACAGAAATTACTGCAATAACTTTACTAATCTTTCTAAATCTAGCTCTGTGATAACCTTATCACTACCACCACGACATTTACCATCACCACTAAATCCACTATCCTTACTACAGGCAGATGGATTTTCTAAGAATGAATTCTAATCATGCCATGCCCTACGATGGCTTTGCACTTGGGGAAAAAAGCAAAGCCCTAAAATTCGCATGGTTTATAAGGTTATAAGTCATCTATTCCTTGCCTACCTTACCAGCTTCATTCAAGCTATTCTCAATCATCTTATTCCTTATGGGTCCATCCACACTGGTCTTTGTTTTCAAAATGTACCATGGTCCTAGTGTGATCAATGTCTAGTTTGCCTGGGACTTCCCTAGTTTTAACACTGAAAATATCAAGTCTTGGGAAAACTCTCCTCAGTCCCAGGCAAACCATACTTAAATTGCTGTTGAATGGAGGAAAGATAAGATAATTTTTTAGCCTTGGCTGTTACATGCTCTCTTATTAGTCCACTCTTTTCCTTCACTGCATTTATAAAAATTATTATTGCATTATTAATTGTACAAATAACTACTTTCTGTTTGCTTTCCCCACCAGAACATAGTTCCATGGAGGCAGGCTCCTTGACTCCTTACCTAGCATTTAATAGTCTTGTTTGCACACCGTAAGTGCTCAGTAAAATATTTTTAATTACCAGTCAAGTTTCTTTTAGTTATTTTACTCTTTTGTTGCTACACGAATTATATTTTTATTTACACCTTATAGACAACTGCAAGTATATAGAAAAGCTATTACTTTATATGTTACTTTGTATCTTTAAGAAAACTAGGAATTTCATTTATGTTGGCTTTGTACATTTGGATAATCATAAACTCTTGAGATTTGAAAAGCATCTTAGAGACCCCCAAGTTCACTTCTCTCTCTTTTTTTAAAATTAATTAATTAATTAATTTATTTTTGGCTGCGTTGGGTCTTTGTTGCTGCGTGCAGGCTTTCTCCAGTTGTGGCGAGCGGGGGCTACTCTGTTGCGGTGTGCGGGCTTCTCACTAAACTGGCTTCTCTTGCTGCGGAGCACGGGCTCTAGAGTGCAGGCTCAGTAGTTGTGGCACATGGGCTTAGTTGCTCCACAGCATGTGGGATCTTCCTGGATCAAGGCTCAAATCTGTGTCTCCTGCATTGGCAGGCGGATTCTTAACCACTGCGCCACCGGGGAAGTCCCTCTCATTTTTATAGGTGAGAAAATTTGAGGCCCAGGTATGTCAAGTGACTTGTTCAAAGTGACACAGCTAATTAGCAGCAGAGCCAGTCCAAGAACCAAGACCTTATTACTCTCAGAACAGTAATCTTTCCACACTGCTAATTAGAGATGATCACAGTTCCTTAGGCTACCATAGAGTTGTGGAATTCTGACTTAGATTCTTGTCTGTTTGGTTAACTTACTGAGTCTCAAACAAATCATTTTAAATCGTTTCATGAGCTTCAGTACTCTCAGCCAAATCTGCTTCCTTATTCGTAAGAGTGTGCCACCACTTAACCCTCTAAATGTAGGGCAGAGTTCAGGTTTATTTCGCTTGCCTTATGCCCAGTGCCTAGCACAATGCCTGGCATACATGAGATAATGACATTTGTTGAGGTAACAAGTGACTGAATGTGCCGCATGTGTGAGCACACATCTCAAAACACTTTATGACACAGGTTATAAAAGTAAACAGGTAAATTCTTCAAATCTGTTTTAAGATGAAGCTTTCTGGGTCTTGCCTATGAGAAAGAAAGGAGGGAGGGAGGGAGAGGTAGAGGAGGGTAGAAGAGAGAATGAGAAAGAATGAATTCGTGTGTGTGTGTGTGTGTGTGTGTGTGTGTGTGTTTGCATTAGAGAACAACCTCGACCTATTTCAAAGGATTGTTAACGAAAAGAAAAGTTACAGTAAAACTTGCTGCTAATATAAAGGGCTAAACTTTGAGTGTGTTGCATTAGTCTCTTTTGTGCTAAAGTGTCTATTATATGATTCTATTCTATCTTTGGGTTTTTAGAAGACATAAGTCTATTTCATGAGGACCTATGCACTATAACAAAGTGTTATATCTCCAAATCTACAAAGGCGGCACAAAAGGAGGGGGCATCATTACCTGCTCAGCCTAAATATGAAGTAGGTGCAGATCCAAAATACAACTGTCAACGTTTCAATTTTTTTATGAAATAAAAAGCATAAATCATAAGATTTTAGAGTTGGAAAATAACTTCTGTGGACCTTATGGTCATCAGGTTAAGTGACCCGCTTAGACTACTTAAAGTGGATCAGTACTATAACTCAGGGCTTTCTCTTCTTCACTTCTTTTAGAAGAATAAAAATCATAAACAAAAACAGAACTCAAACTTTTAGTTAGTTACAAATAAACTGTCACCTAGGATAGTAAAGAATTAATTGCTTGAATTATCTCCATAACTGGCCATTGTCCACTTGTGCATTGTGTTGTGATCCTAGGACCATAACAGAGCCAGAACATCAGTTTTTCCATCTGATGGAGAAAAAAATGGTAAGAAGATGCACAGGTCATAGAAATAAGTACTATTCAGTGGGGCCCTTGCATCTCATAATAACTTCATGAGAAGTCTTTGTAAAGGTCTACATATTAAATATTTCGCTTACTCCTATGTTTATATTGATTATAATTGCATTTTAATACTTGCTAAAATTTGATAGAAACATAATTGACACAATTCAAATATATTTGTAACGATACTCATTAAAATGCGACCGAAGCAAATTCAAATGGATACTTAATCGGGCTTTCACCAATCAGGTAATTAGCAAAATTTAAAAATTTCATGTTGAATATTCTCAAGGTAAAACTTATTTTTATTTGCCATTTAAAGAAATTATGGGATAGACTCTAGTTGATACCCACAATGCTTACTTTTCTTTCAGCTCTTTAGTGCTCTTGAATGACAAAAATCCTAAATCCCTTTCTCATTGGGTCACAGTAATGTCTCCTTATAAAGTTCATTTGATTAAAAACTTGGATTGTATGTTTTGAAGGTAGAGTAAACCATATTTTGCATCTCTCTAGGTGAGCTCACTTGCTTAAAATTACTTCCAAGTAAAAAGAGGCTTTGAACAGTTTTTGATGGCAGAAATGGAGACTTTGAACAGTTTTGATGGCAGAAATGTATCACTTGGTGCTTTATTTAATCTGAAAATTTTAATCAAATGAACAAATTAATCTTAGTCACTTTTCTGGGAAGCTTTATCAAATTTGATGTTTGATGGCAACACTTCTGAGAATTTTCTAGGACCATAATGAGAAATTAAGTAAGATGAAGTATGAAATGAAATGGAAATTTCTGCTCTGCTCAAGGCTGTAAAAATTTGGGAACTGTTTTGTTTATATGTTCTTGTCCTGAGATGGATGCAGCATTGATACTTGAGAAAAACTCTGGGCTTTCCCGGAAGTATCCCCTTCTTGGCCTACCTTCCTGCAGAGGTAATAGGCTAGCTATCTAGGAGGGAGTACTCTTTAGGTTCCTGGGTTTCCATAAAAGAATGTCACCCCATCACCTGTTTATTTGGTCTCTAAAGTTTAAGAATCCACCCCTGAATCAACCACATAAAGTATTTACACTTCAGACGCTTCTAAGAGCAGAGAGGACTGAAACGACTCCTATTCAGCTAGTATAAGAGCCTGGCTAGACGAAAGTTCACATAGGAAGAATTATTATAAAAACATGCATTCACTCTGTTTCTCCATATATACTGGGTTTTAATTAAATTCAAGCAGATTCATCAGAATACTATATTCTTGGATCATATTTTCCTCGCACACTAAATTTCACTCTGGTACTTTTTCTATGGCTTTTATTGATAGACATTAAAAGTAAGAGGTACATGAAACCTATTATTTCTTTTCTTGCAATTATGATGTTGAGGATATTATATACTATATCACATAATGATAATGGTGATGATAAGAAGACAGTAATAAACACATGATACAGCACTTGAATGTTTACAGTATTTCATTTAATAAAAATGCCCTACATGAAGCCCCATGTGAGAATTCCCTTTTAGGGAAAGCTTTGAGGCTTTAAGGGTGAGACTTTTGGTTCTCTGTGATAATCTGCTTTTGGCTTTGGTTGTCAGGAAACCTAGAACAAGCGACAGCAACTCTACAGGCTTTTTGATGTGTGAAATTTGTTCTATTTTTCTCCTGCTCTTGACTGATTACTTTAATGAATATTTTTCCTTTTTCTGATTTAAAAAAATTCACGCATCACCATTTTATTACCTTGCTATAGAATCCTTCAAATAATTTATAGAAGAAAAAGATTAACAGATGAATAAGAACAAAGGATTAATAAATCTGTATAAATGGAACAATTTGGATAGTAATATTCTCCCTGTAGGTGTGTTCTGATAATCAAATGAGTTAAAGTGTATAAGTGGTCCAGCACCTGGGACACAGCATGGCCTCAACCAATTTAAGTTTCCTTACATAATCATTCTCTTCAGATGTACTATAAAATTTTGCAAGTAACCTCATCACTCATGTACTTACTTCTCATTTTTTTTCCATAGTGAAACTGTTTTATAGGAAATTGTAATAGTTCTTCCCACTCACCATACTGTCCCCGTAGGGAAATTTTGGAGTGATTTTTTTCCCACAAGGGTAGGTAACTTTTGACCTAACACAGAAAAAAGCTACAGGAGAGGTTAAAAAAAGAGAAAAGGAAAAAAAAAATGTATGTGAAGCAGAGACCTCTCAAAAATAAAAGAAATGCCTTCAAATTGCAAGCAGCATGATGGTGGCATCAAGGTAGCTTTGAGAGTTTGGGGGTCAAGTTGGGAAGGGGAGAGAACTATACGTGAAGATGATGTTATACGTAAAATTTAAAAATGTTTATAAGATATTTTATAAACTATAGGTCTCATCTCAGATGTCCATTCCAATGCCACTAGTAGCAACAACATGAAGTGCTGTGTTGAGAATTCGGAAGTTATACCTGGACTCAGCATAAAAATGTACACTGATCAAGTACTACTAAGCTATACATTTAGTCTAAATGAATGCTGATCGATGTTTCATATTTGCCATCTCTGTTCTATACAATATAAGACAATAATAATGATGACGATATTAAGAAAACTGGCAGTTATTATAGTCAGTGAAAGTATAAGAAATATACATATTCAAAGAGAAGAGAAAAGTGATGAGATTATTTTTCTGCTTTACTTATATATATTATCAAGAGCTTAAAATTTTTTTTAACGGACCTTCTAAAGAGCTTATTCCTATGCAGAAAATACCAAATGACCTCCATAGTCAAATTTTCTGGGAACTAGTTCCAATAAGATTTACTTCCTTAAAAATGTTACTATGAAGAAAGGAAAAGAGCTCACCCTTACATGTCAGTTATCTTTATTACAAAATACACCAACCCAAACTTGTGTTTCAAACAACCACAATCATTAACTTTGCTTACAAACTGCACTTGAGCAGGGTTCAGGCAGAGTAGCTCTGCTCCATGCAGCATCAAATGGGGCAACACAAAGGTTGTGACTGACTTGATGGCTGGGGGCTGAATTTCCCTGAAGGCTTGCTCACTCATGTACCTGATGGTTGTTGCTGGCTATCAACTAGGAATTCAGTTGGATTTGGCACTCAGAACACTCATATGCGGTTCCTCCATGAGGCTGTTTGGCTTCCTCATAGCATGGAGGCTGGTCTCCATGAGCAAATGTCCCATGAGACAGGAAGTGGAAGCTGCCAGTTTCTGAAGGTGTGGACCTGGAAACTGGTAGAGTATAACTTAACTGTTTTCTAATTGTCAAGTAGTCAGAAAGCCCAGATTTAAAGGGAGAGGACACAGACTCAGCTCCTCGAAGGGAAAAGTGTCAAAGAATTTGGGGGCCATGTTTTAAGTAAAAATAAACAAATGGGACCTAATCAAACTTAAAAGCTTTTGCACAGCAAAGGAAACCATCAGCAAAATGAAAAGACAACCTAGAGAATGGGAGAAAATATTTACAAATGATGTGACCAACAAGGGGTTATCATTCAAAATATACAAAGAGGTCATACAACTCAGTATCAAAAAAAAAAAAAAGACCCAATCAAAAATGGGCAGAAGACCTAAATAGACATCTCTCCAAAGAAGACATAGAGATAGATGGCCAATAGGCACATGAAAAGATGCTCAACATCACTAATTAAGAGAAATGTAAATTAAAACCACAATGAGGTATCACCTCACATTGGTCAGAATGGCTATCATCAAAAAGTCTACAAATAATAAATGCTGGAGAGGGTGTGGAGAAAAGGGAACCTTCTTACCTTACCTTCACACACTCACAAACACACAATGGAATATTACTCAGCCATAAAAAAGAATGAAATGCTGCCATCTGCAGCAACATGGATGAACCTAGAGATTATCATACTGGGACTTCCCCGGCGGTCCAGTGGTTAAGACTCTGCACTTCCAATGCAGGGGGTGTGGGTTCAATCCCTGGTCGGAGAACTAATATCCCACATGGCGTGCAGCACAGCCAAAAAAAAGAGAGATTATCATACTAACTGAAGTAAATCAGACAGAGAAACACAAATATTATATGATATCTCTTATATGTGGACTCTAAAAAATAATACAAATGAATCTATATACAAAACAGAAATAGACTCAGACATGGAAAACAAACATATGGTAACCAAAGGGGAAAGGGACAGGGGGAAGGATGAATTAGGATTATGGAATTAACAGATACTAGCTACTGTACATAAAATAGATAAGAATCAAGGATTTACTGTTTAGCACGGGGAACTATATTCAATATCTTGTAATAAACTATGATGGAAAATAATCTGAAAAGATATTGAATCACTTTGCTGTACACCTGAAACTAACACAATATTGTAAATCAACTCTACTTCAAGAAGATAAATTAGGGCTTCCCTGGTGGTGCAGCGGTTAAGAATCCGCTGGCCAATGCAGGGGACATGGGTTCGAGCCCTGGTCCGGGAAGATGCCACAGGCCGCAGAACAACTAAGCCCACGAGCCACAACTACTGAGCCTGCGTGCCACACTACTGAAGCCCACGCACCTAGAGCCCGTGCTCCGCAACAAGAGAAGCCACCACAATAAGAAGCCCGTGCACTGCAATGAAGAGTAGACCCCGCTCACTGCAACTAGAGAAAGCCTGTGTGCAGCAACAAAGACCCAACGCAGCGAAAAATAAATAAACAAGTTAATTTAAAAAAAGAAAATAAATTTTAAAATTGATACAAATTGAAACTATCAAAATGATTGAGAAATACAAAAACGATAGCAAAAGAAAAAGAAAAAATGTAACTAGAAAGTAGATAAAGGCAATTATTCTATATAAAATATCAATAGGATGGTAATTCAAAGTGTGAAATGACTAAATAAAGCAAGCATAATATTGAGAGCACAAATAAAATAGGTATTGAGCATGTGTGATAATATACCCAGTGATTTTCAGGATAAAAGATATGGCCATATGTTCTAACACTTAGGATAGTCTGCGACATAATAAAGGAAAAGTCTAGATATATCACATCTGAAATTCCATGAAACTTTAAAATCAAGGGGTAATAAAAAATCTAATTAATAAAGCAAAAGCAACTTAGGAATAGTTAATCAGTATAAATCTATGCAAATTATGTATTTTGAAGTCAAATATTATTAATGAAGCCTTCCATGAACCAATTATAATAATCTGTTGTAATATAACTCAAAATATTAGTCTTGTCAGGCTCTTCATCTTGTTGAAGAAGCAAAGATATAAAATCGTTCTATCTGTCTGAGATAACAAATAACCAATAGTTTTTGTTCTCTTTCTATAGTGAGTTCTGGTTCAATCAACTCACATAACACTGTTAATAACAAAAATAATAATAAACAAAAGCCTGTATTTACTGAGTTACCATGTATTACCAATTATTCTAAGTGTTTTACATATATTAACTTACTTAATACTCAACATTAATATCCTATTTTTACCAGTGAGGAAACTGAGGCATGAAAATTTCAGTAATTATCTAAAGTCACCCAGCTAGTAAATGATAGAGCCAAAACTGATAGAGGCAGTCTGATGCCAGAGCCCCATATCAAACCCAGTATAGTCTGTAAAAGGCAAAAAGTAGCAGTGCACATGATTGAAAAAGCATTCTTCATATTCTATGAAGACAATTATTTTCAACTATTCAGTAGACTCAAGCTGGATCATTTCATCAAAGGAAAAAAAAAAAGAATGAGTTAATTAATAGAATAAAACTAAACTTGACTATTTCTCAAACCCTACCTCTTTGGAAACAGGAAGCAGGTCATAGAGGTATAAATCAAAAGAAAAGAGGTGATAATAAGAGAGACAGCCGAAATATATTCTCTGCTTTCTTGCCTCACACTGTCTTCAAGTAAAAGCAATGAAAAAGACTCATTATTTGTCTAGGAGCAAATACAGGGACTAAAGAGGATACTTTTAACTAACAATGAAATCATTAATGACACCCAACAGAACGTCTAATGAATGTATTTACAGAAGATTCATTTGTATTCCTCAAGGGCCACTCAAGGGTTAAACATGAACAAAATTTCATTTTATCCCATCTAATGAAGATCTAAGTTAATACCTCTTAGAGAAGGAATTTGCTTGCAAGAGAATGATAAACATAAAATTCTCAATCTGCTTTTTTGTTTAACATGATCAAACACCAGAAAGCCTAAAGAACAAAAATTTTAAGGATAGTTTCTTTTTTTAACATCTTTATTGGAGTATAATTGCTTTATAATGGTGTGTTAGTTTCTGCTTTATAACAAAGTGATTCAGCTATACGTATACATATATCCCCATATCTCTTCCCTCTTGCATCTCCCTCCCTCCCACCCTCCCTATCCCACCCCTCTAGGTGGTCACAAAGCACCGAGCTGATCTCCCTGTGCTATGCGGCTGCTTCCCACTAGCTATCTATTTTATGTTTGGTAGTGTATATATGTCCATGCCACTCTCTCACTTTGTCCCATCTTACCCTTCCCCCTCCCCGTGTCCTCAAGTCCATCCTCTAGTAGGTCTGTGTCTTCATTCCCGTCCTGCCCCTAAGTTCTTCACGACCTTTTTTTTTGTTTGTTTAGATTTTAAGGATAGTTTTAAAATGAAAATCAGAGAGAAATTAACTGTAAAAGCTGTCAACTGTAAGAATGTTCCTATATAATTAATCTTCTAGTTCAGTAATGGAGATCACTAAATTTTTAACTTAACCCTTTAAGGGAATGATTTATTGGAGAGAAGAGTGCAGAGGGGGATAAGGCCTCCCTATACCCATTAGCTTTTTCTTTTTAAAGAAGACTGACTTTATGACTATTCTAGGTGGTGACAATTGAGAGACTACCTATGGAAGTTCTAAAGAAACAAGTCCAGTAGGGGAGGCAGACGAGAAAATCCATTTTTATAACTGTGTAGTAGTTAAGTTCTATAATACAGATATGCAAAGGGAATGCAGAACTAACTCAGTCTGGTGGACGATAACTAAGACTTCCAAGAGAAAGTGACACGAAGTGATTCTTAAAGAATCAGTAAAATTTAGCCAAGAAGAGACCCAAAATCAATGGCTCTGAAATGATAATTTGAACCACTTACATTTTATGGTTCTAGTAGAGCTCATCACAGTTACATGAATAAGACCAAAAATTTTCAGATAAATTCAAAAGCATTTGAATTGATGTATATTATGATTCTCATCCCTTCCTCCCTCCCTATTTTTCTCATTTCAGAAAGAAAAACTCTATGTAACTCTTTAGACAAGTTGGAAATCAAGTCATTTTTTTTCCTATAAACCATGAAAGAGATCTTCTTTTAAAGTTTAACTTCTGTCTCGAATTATCTTTAGAAAAAAACGGCAGATAATAAAGATATCAAAAAATTCCTCACAACTGAAAGCAGAATGAACACTGATATTGTTCGGTATCTTAAATATATATCTTATATCTCCAGTGTATGAGGAGGAATAGGTAAGTGGGTTGGGAAGAGCTACATTCAGTCATTCATAAATATTTATTAACTGTAAACAAAAAACTCATATCCAGAATCTATGAAGAATTCCATCAAGTCAATAAGAAAAAAACATACAATGGTAGGAAAATGGGCTAAACACTTAAGTAGACACTCCATAAAATAAGAAATTCATGTGGCTAACAAACCAATGAAAAACTACTAAAGCTTTCTGGTAATCGGCGAAATGGCAATTAAAAGTAAAATGATTTAAGTTTGGCTAAAATAGAAAAGTCTGACCATACCAAGTATTGGTGAGAAGGTAGAGCAATGGTAACTCTTATATACTACTGTTGAGAAAAGAAATTGATATAACCACTTTGGAAAAGTTTCACATCCTAGTAAATTTGAAATTATATATACCGTATGAGACAGCAATTCCACTCTTAGGTGTGGAGTTTAGAGAAGATCTTGTACAAGTGAACCAGGATATAAACTTTTACAAGAATTCTCAGAGCAGCCTTGTTCATATTAGTTGCAAATTGAAGACAACAAAAGTACATCAACGGCAAAAAGGGTAAAAAAAACTGCAGTATGTTCATACAATGAAATATTATACAGCACAAAAACAACACAGTACAGCTACACGCAAACAGATGAGTCTTGAGAACAATGTTGAGAAAACAAAGACCCAAAAGAATATATAGTATATGATTCCAGTTGAAAACTGGGAAAATTTAACTATAATGCTTAGCATTATATATTTAGGTGGTAAAACTATTCATAAAAGCAGGGGAGTGATTACCACAATAGAGGGTAAGATGGTAGTTATGACAGGAAGGAGAAAATGGGGGCTCCTGAGGTACTAGCGAAGTGCTGCTTCTTGATCTGGGTGGTATAACACAGACATATGCTTCATAATTTGGTGATCTGTACACTTACATACTTTTCTCTATATTTCATACTACAATAGGTCAAAGAGAACTGTGAAATGCTGAATACCTAAACATCCAAAAGAGATAAATTATGTTTAAAAAACAGATAGAGAATCTTACTGAGTACCTTCTATATGCTAGGAACTATGTTAGGTGTTGAGGACATAGTATACAAAAGAGACCCACGGTCTGACTCTCTAAAAGTCTGAAAAAGGTCAAACAAATAATTATGAACATCGTATTTAATTAAAAACTGATCGACTGCTATGAAGGAAAAGTTCACAATGTTTCAAGAGATGCTGACACTATCTAGTGATAGGCGTCAGGAAGGCTTCACTGAGATATGAAATTTAAGCTGAAACTTTAATAACAAGCCTAAATTAATCTGCGAGGGAGGAAGGAGCTAAGTATTTCAGGCAGATGGAATAACATGCAAACCAAAAAACAAGAAGCAGGCCAGTATAGTTACAGTTTAGTAAAGAGCAGTCCAAGATGAGGCTGGAGAAGTAGACACAGGCAAACCTGGAAGAATTTGTAGCCATGTTAAGAATTCTGAAATTTTATCCTAAAGGTAAATGAAAGCCACCAAAGGGTGTTTTCTTTGGCAGGGGAATGACAGGTTCCAGTTTACAGGTTAAGATCATTCTGGGTGCTATGGGATGGATCATAGGGGGCAAGACTGTGAACACATGAGTTAGAAAGCTACTGCAGTGGTCAAGGCAAAGGAATGATGATGACTCGCCTAGAGTAAAGGCAGTAAAAATGGGATTAGTAGAAAGATTAAAATGTATTTTAGGTGGCTACAGACCATGCTAACAGAATGGATGTGGCAGGCGGGGACCTTGCCAAATTGCTCTTTTGAGCAACTGGAAAGATGTAATGGAGGGACAATGAAAGAGGAGCAGGATGAGGATGGGAGCAGGAAGATAAAAGAATTCAGGACAATCTTGCCCGTTTGACATGTAAGTAGAGAAGACCGGCAGTTAGCTATGTAAGTCTGCAGTTTTGAAGAGAGGGTTGGAATTTAGAAATTGTTGCACATGGGTGATATCTGAAGTCCTGGGAATGGATGAGATCACTTAAGATGAAAATATACATGGGAAAAAAAGTAAGCACATTCCATGAGGAACACTTAGGACTTAGAGTGAGAAGGAGCTTATTCATGGATTAAGACTGAACAATAATAGCAATGAGTGGCATAAAGGACAATTATGTGGTCAACAACCCTGGCTTCTCAGTACAGTGCAAGTGTTAAAGATAGTATTTCTTAGTATAATAGTCACATATAGAAAATACTGACAACCTATTTTCTAAATATTGACTATGTAAAATTCATAATTTTATGCAATAGTCAAACAATATCAAAATTTATCCTCCCTCAACCCTGTGCATTATCCTATGCTTCCTCTACCTTGTTTAATTATATGAGCTAAATGACTTTACCTTTCCCAAACTCATTAATTTTTATAAACTATATATTAGTAAATCCATAAACAATATCTTTCAGTTACCCTCTTTTATTTGTGTTATTCCTGTAGTTCTAATTTTTGCTACCTAAAGCTCAGTTCAGGTGACATTACTCTGTGGATACAGGCAACAGCTCCCAAAGCCTACAAACTTTAATGAGCACGTACCACGTGCTAGTCACTCTTACAGGATGGGGGATATGTTCTTGAACAAATAGGCAAAATTCCTGCCCTTACCAGAGCTTATTTTCTAGTAGGGAAGCTTGATGCTAAGCCACTAATCAAGCACAAAATATAATGTTAGAGAGTAATGAGAGCTATGAAGGAAAATAAAGCAAATAAATTATGAAAGAAAATAAATAAAACATAACAAAACATTCTGTCCCTCCATCTTCAACTGTGCCTCTAGGAAGTGTTATGTATACCTATGTTTGTCACGTCACTTCTTCTGCCTTTTATGATAGTACTTCTGGCCTCTAAGCTCCAAGAGGCGGGGACTATGATTCTCTGTAGCCCTCTAGTTTCTCTCACTTTGCATATACTGTATTCAAGTGCACCATTTTTCACTAAGTCATTGGTGGTCCGAAAAGATGCCAAGAAATCTTAATTCACTGTAAATGACTAGTGGCGATTATTAAAATATACACAAAATCTCTAATTTGCTCATTGTTTCCTGCTATGGTTATTTGCCTCAGCTTATTACTTAACTATGTCATATGGTCTTAATAATGTTTATAAATTAGTTAATGTTTATCAAGATAGCAAATGATACTGTGTCTGCATTACCACGCCTGTTTTCTGGCTAGATGGTGTGTCACCTTCATCAAGAGGCTCAGTCTGCTGGTGCTGGCTAAATTTAGCAAAGTAATAAATTGTGCTTGTGTTTACTCTTCGATTTCTAACTATAACTGTTATATTTTCAACATGGCTTTGATGACTCAAAGTCCCAAAAAGCGACAGTTCAATAAATGTATCGTAAGGTTGAGAAAATAAGTTTTAATACTGCAATAATTAACTAGTAGATCAAGAGCATCTATAGGCAATCTCATCATGGGGAGAGAGGGTCTGATGGAATGCCAGTTTTGAAAGAGCTCTTCGGGACGTTGTGTATCCTCCCCTGACCGACCCCAACCTCTCAGACACAATCGCATTTCACAGATAAGAAAGCCGAGACAAAGAGTGATTATTAACTGGTGAAAATCATATGGACAATGAAAGGCAAAGTCAGGATTAGAATTCAGGACATCTGTCTCTTCTCCTGTCAGGGCTGTTTTCACCATCTCTCGAATTTTTGAAACTGGGCCTCCATGAAATCTATGACATAGGGCAAGTAAGACTGAAAGATGTCATGCTAAGCAAAGTTAAAGAGGATTACTTCCGGATTTCTTAAAATCTAAAACAGGCTAATGTACATTGAGATTTCTTAAAAGAAGTGTGTAGAGTTTTCAATGTACCTGGTGAAAAAAAACTGTTAACAGAAATCTTATTAACAAAGCAACACAGAATATCGTTTGGGGAACTTAAACCTGCCCCTTTAATTTTCAACTTATTTTGACTTTATTAAAACACAATTAGAAGCAAACCAGGATGTACAGTTTACATACTATAAAGACTCTCTGAATTTATTTTACTTATCTACCAAATAATGTAAGTTGTAAGGCAATTATTAATTTCTAGTTAGTGGTAGATCATGTCCCATGAGTTCGACCTAAATGTGATATTTTGATCACTTAGGAACATTGTTCATTGTATGTACATTTCCACACATACAAAAATAAACTATTTGTGTTTAAATTAGTTATAAAATAAAGCAAATTAATGGCGTACTTTTAATAGATCTTAGTGAGTTTTTAAAGACATCCATTAATTCCTGGAATTAATCATGTTTTATTCCCATTTCATGATGAAGGCATTTGAAATCTGCATTTCCTGCAAATATGTTTAAATTTTAATTTTTCCTTTGACAATAAGAATATTTGATTTCAACTGCTTTAAAACAAACTCTAAAAATCAATAACAAAGAGGACAAAGTAGTTTTGAGGCTGTGATAAAAATAGGTACTAAAATGCTACTGGTTATACAGGATCTGTTGTGAATAGGTCAGCTCAGGGTCCCAGGTAAACATCTTGTTTGTGTCCTGAAGCCTTGTTTTCTGCATGCCTTATACTCTCAGTAGGGTCCTCCTACTCGGGTCCAAACATCAGGCCACTGCACCCTATCGATCTTCTTTAAATCTCCAGAATAATAAATTTCAAGGCAACACAGCAGAAGTCGACTAAAGCCCTTTAATTACATCACTGCTGAAAGGAAATCATTGATCAATGGCATTATGGGAAAATAAACTGCCCCCCAAACCAGATCAAAGTCAATAAAATAGCTGACTAGCTGCCCCATTTGGGACTTCTGCTAGATTAGTGCTCATGGACAAGCAAAAGAGACAATTCTAACGCATGCTGCTTACTATCTTTTTGAAGTTCTCCCTGGCAGGTGTCACGCTCTGAGCATGGTTTTTGATTACTCTAATTAAATATAATATTATCAACAGATCTTCCTATTGATCCTTAAATCCCCCCTTCTAAATGAAAAATTAAAAGCCTAGAGAAAGGGCCTCATAGGGTACCAGATTATTTTAATGATTGTACTCCTTTATCAATTTTCTTCATGGTGCATTATTCTAATATTTATCAATACCAAAGTACCAACTAGTTTAGGAATTTTAAATAATATGCAAAATGAATAATTTTTATAATTGGCTCTTCCTGAGATTAGATAAATTCTTTTATGTTTACATGAAGTTACATTCCTTGGTTAAAGTCTAAATAAATAATTTTTCCTATTAACTGTTGCTAACTGTGCTGGTCACTATTTATTTATGGTATGATTTAAATACATTGCCTAATACAGATAATGCAATATGGCAAATAGTTCATTTCTCTCAGGTAATTAGTTTGGAAAACTATGAAAACATTTTAAGAAAATAATTTTATAATAGCCTATAAATATTTGTTTGTAGTTTACAAATAGGCAAGATTATTTAAATATGCTTTTAAAATTCTACATATTCACATTTCAAAATGTTGTCTTCTACTTGATTAAGAATAACAATATGCAAACAAATCTGAAAGCCTCAAATCTCTTTTCAAAAAGGAGAAAGTATAAATTTATAACATGTAAGTATTTATAAACTTACCGGCACTTAAGTTTTCACGTACAACTTTAGCACTGTATAATAATAAAATGTAATGTCATCTACAAAGTAAATTTGAGAATTTTGAGAATAATGTAAGTTTAAGAACATACAAGGGGAAACCTAAAATATCAGATACAATGACTCATTTATGGGTATTACTTTAGCCACTCCACCCAGGAGAAGCTAATACCCATGCCTTCTTCCCATTCTACATTTCTTCTTATTCACTCACTATTCCCTCAGGTGGTTCTCTTTGCTAATGCCCAAATGGCATCAACCTGTTGTTTAGCATGTCTATGAAAAGGCTAGCCTGCTGGCTAATTTACCAAGGGATTAAAGCCCTGAAACCACTTCAATCTGCTACTTTGTTTCCATGTAAAAGCCTTACCCATCACACCAGTTCCCTCATGTTAAAATTGAAAATCTCTTCAAAAGAAAGAACTCAACATAAGAACTGTTTAAGAAAGAAATTACCAAAAATAATATTCTGCACCCGTAAACAGTGCTATGAAATTGCATTCTGTTGGTCAAGTCCTGAGTTATATATTAAAAAGAATTTCAGGTATTGTTTACCATTTCATAAAATTAAGCAAATTAACACAGGCACCAACAGTGGCATGGGGATGGAGGGTTTGGGAGGCCACAAGGATTAATGTAAAGCTGTATGTAGATATAGTTTATCATTGCAGCATAACATTTAATTAAAATTCATATTTGTGAGCATTCTGTTGAATGACAAAACATTATGGTAACTGCGCTGATTCACACTAGAAAATGGAGGTTCCCCAAAACAAGCAACTCTCCGAGTTCCTGATCTTATAATAATAAAGACCTAAAGATTCACTGTTCTTATAAAACTTGATAGGCACATATAGCAATTAATTTTTCTCTATAAAAAATCTGCTAGCTCTATTTTTTTTAATTAGATAAGCTTTAAGTTGATACATTTTATGCAGAAAACTTTTACATTTTTTTCCTGTTTGGATAAAGTTTAATCATTTATAGAACAGTAATAATCACAGAGATATCTTCCTTTAATGACTTCTTTACTCCATGAAAACTATTACAACAGCCCCAAATCTGTGCTATGTTGCCATAAAAATATTGAAAAAAAACTTTATATTTTTAAGTTGTATTCATTACCCAACTTTTTTAAAATTAATTTTTATTGGAGTATAGTTGCTTCATTACCTAACTTCAGTGACAACTAGTTGAATAAACTGAGAAAATGTAGTGAACCTATACTTATGTCTTACTGAAGAATAAACAACTGAAATGCAAATACATATTCATTACATCCTTGCTATACTTCAGTAAATCAGTTTTACCAATAACTTCAGCGTTATCGGAATTAAAGTAGAACTGTATATTAAAGAGGATAAGTTTCCATTTTAAAGTAATCTCAATTTTCTCTAAAAAACTTTTCCCAGGTCAGTTGAAAACAAATTTCAGTAAATTTACTACATGAGCCATTATTTCACAATATTTCACTAATGTTTATTATAATCCTGAGAAGTGAGGGAGAAAAAAGCACAATGACAAAACAGCTGACCCGATAAAATCTAAATTATGAAGTAGTTTATAGCTTATAGTAGTGACCTGGATTAGATCATTCAAAGGGGAAGACAAATATTATTGTTTCTCTCTTCATTTCTTTACTATCATAACTAGTGTTCCTTGTACCTATTGGTGCCAACAGCACAGATTTGCTGGAATGAAAAACAATGCCAGGGATGGATGTGTCAGTGCCAAAGGCTCAAGAGAAAATGAATGTACTCTAAGTTAGGATCTGTGTGATATTCAAATTCAAAGTACTTCACATAAGGACAGAACATTCAAGGTCCCATTTCAATCACAATTTTATTATAGTGACAAATATGAAATTCTGACTGCCAATAAAAATACTGAATTTGATGCACTTCTGTGCAAAATTCATGGCCTGGAAAGATATTCTGCAAGCTGTCACCCCCAAGGACCATAATGGATTTGTCTTTAAAGAAAAATGTTTAGAGTATGAGTTACCAAATATATTTTATGTAAGATTTCACATTTTAAATCAAGAAATGTAAATTATTTTTCTTAGTTGATATTTATTGACAAAATTCACATTAAGTGAAATTTTGAGACATTCCTTAATCAAGTTTTATAATAATAAAATATATTTTAGTATTCCTTTTCTACCAGAACTAATGTTAATTTCTTTCTTATAGTTTGTATCATGGGCTGGTATGCTGAATTTTATAGGATCCAAGTTAATAATCATTAAACAAAAATCTCTTATTAAATTGCTCATAGAAATATAAATGCATATATATTAATAATCAGTACTAGAAAAAGTAATAAGTTCAATTTTAGCCTTTAAGCAATAGATGAAATAGTTTATTGATTTTCATTTATTTTAAATAAGTTAAGCAAAAATATCAACCAGAAAAACAGGGTGGTTTTCAAATTTACATCCTTGTTGGGGTATATTTCCTAAAAACAGAATTTTTAAAGCATAAAACAACTGCTACATTTTACTTTTGATTAAAATAAAGTTTGAAGTAAACAGATACATTACTGAGTGTATCCTTCCTATCTTCACGGAAGTACCCACTTTTTTTTTACTTAGAGAAAAAATTGAGAATAAAGTATACCATGGAGAATAATTTCTGCCAACCTCTATAATTCACCAAAACCAGACTGCTTCTATGCCTCTAAAAAAGGAAGCAAGACACTGGATGCAAAGCTTCAACAAACTATTATTACACACTTTTCTAGTCCATTAAAAAGAAGTAATTTAATCAGTTTATAGTTTCTAAGGAAAATCTCATTCAGAGAAATTTTATTGCCAGCTATCTAAATAGTAAATACCTATTATCCTCTCAAAATGAGTTTTTGCTTGCCAAGGGCAAACCCACTGCTGTTATTGTAGAGCTCTGTCAGAGAAACAAGAAGTTAAAAAGGTTATAAAGATACCATTAATGTCATGGGACTGTCTTGTCAGGACTCAAAAATGCTTAGTAATTGAGGGTTTTATTCAAAGTGTATTAGCACCCATACAAACAGCACAGTTAATATGATGCTTTAGGCTTTATTTTGTTACAGCACAGCAAAATCACCTACAAACAGCTGAATAATGTAAATGTATCTGCAGGAAAGCACAACTCATTTTATCATCTGGTTCTAGCTTGAGTCTTTGAAGAAAATGTCAATAACATACACACAGCTTAAAGGCAAATCTAGATCCAACCAATGAGAACAACAGAAAAAAGTATAAATGATAACTAATTGGTCCTGACAGCATGAGCCTTTGATAGAAGTATGAGGGTAAGCAAAGGGCAAATGTTCTTTATTTAATTTATATATTTTAATCTTAAAAGAAACTGCTACAATGTAGCTTATATCAATGTTCATTAATATAGAAAGTAATGAATGATTACATTGAAACAATAGACAATAAGAAGCATAAATGTTTCTATTTCTATCATATAACTTGTTAATCCATTGATGATTTACAGAAATAAAATGATCATCCTTGGAATTTTCTGATTTTTAGAGCTATTGGAATAATTAGAAAATTCTACTGAAACTTTTCAAATTTAGGAAGTACATAATATAATTTTTAAAGTTATTCACCTGTCAGCTCTAACAATTATGTAAACAATGAACATTTAAAGAAAACCTTTAAAGATTTACTTGTTTTAAACTTTTGAATATCACTTACACTATGCCTATACTTCCTTCTTTTCAGATTATTGTCAGTTATAAACATGGATATACAAAGTAAAAAGTGGCCTGATGAAGGACTAGTGTTTCAATAAATATCAATATTTGCTTTCAATAAATCAAATATCAGCAGAGTAGTAGAAAGAGAAAAAGCTCTCAGTACATATTTTCTGACTGGGGAGGAAACTGGATGGTCAACCTTTAAGGGCAGCACATGTCAAGCAAATGATGGAGGCTTAGCAATAATTAAATTCTACCCATAGTTCCTTAAGGTAGGTTCCACTAACCCAAACATGCCTGCTGGGGAATTCTTTTCAGCCTTCAAAGGCCAGCTCTGGCATCAACTCCTCCATTCACTCTTCCTAGACTACTCTCACTATTCCTTTTCCTCTAGACCTTGTATAAAATTCCACTGTTACACTTAGTACAGACAGGGAGTGTGAATTGTTCATTTACATATACTTAGCACATGTCATGTTATCTACACATATAGTAAGGGTTCAAAAATGTTCGTTAAATTGCCAATAAAGTCATGATCATATTTGAATTGAAATTCAAGATGATTTGTTTCTATGGTCTGGCCAAAGACCTTGTCAAACAGTTTTCAGTGGATCTCCATACCTCCTTTTTTTGTTTTTTTTTGGAAGGTATGCTTTCTGAATTCGTGCATGCTTGAACATGATTTTATTAACCTCCAGACTTGATTACATAATATATGTATAGTTTTTAAGTTGTTTAACATTGCTTTTCTTCAGAAATAGGAAGGTTCTGTTGTCTTCTCTCATCCAATATTGCTGGAAGTTGAATTCCAGTCTGATTCTTGATAGGTGACATTTTTTTTCTCTGCAAGTAGAGGGCATGGGGAGTACGACAATTCCTTTCTTTGTTTTGACCAGAAGGTTTCTGAATTGACATCAATTCCTTTACATTTTACACTATTAAGTCCTTCGTAACAGAGAGAGAACATAGAGCAGTGGCTGAGAACACAGTTTCTGGAGCCAAACTGCCCAGATTGAATCTCAGCTCCATGATTTACTTGGTTCTGTGACCTTGGGCAAGTTCTGTATCTCAGTTTCCCCAGCTTCAAAATGGAAATGATGGTAATAATAGCACCAACTTCATAGGATCGCTAGAATGATTTAATATTTATAGATCCTTAGAATTTTAACAGGTATACGGTAACATAGGGGTTAGCAAGCTACAACTCTTGGACAAGATCCAGCATTTGGCCTCTTTTTGTACTGCCTGTGAACTGAGAATGGTTATCACATCTTTTTTTATGTTACATATATTTTATTTATTTATTTTGAACATCTTTATTGGAGTATAATTGCTTTACAATGTTGTGTTAGTTTCTGCTGTATAACAAAGTGAATCAGCTATATGTATACATATATCCCCATATCCCCTCCCTCTTGCATCTCCCTCCCACCCTCCCTATCCCATCCCTCTAGGTGGTCACAAAGGACCAAGCTGATCTCCCTGTGCTATGTACCTGCTTCCCACTAGCTATCTATTTTACATTTGGTAGTGTATATATGTCAATGCTACTCTCACTTCGTCCCAGCTTACCCTTCCCGGTCGCCATGTCCTCAAGTCCATTCTCTATGTCCCTCTTTTTATTATATATAATAATTAAACATAAAGATCTTCCATATCACATGTTACACATAAAGTATGTTACTTTACTTGAAGGAAAATCTAAATTGGTTCAGAAATGCTTCTGGAATCTATACACTTAGCTAAGTTTATAAAATGACTTATTTGCTAATAGGAAAAGCAGTTACTGATACTGATCTTAAAGTAGCACAAATTATCAATCCTTACATTTAGGAAGTAAAAGAGAATACTCAGAACATGCAAATACTTAGCCACTTTCTCTTAGTTCTCATGCAATCTAATTTTCACCCAGAGTTTTGTCGTTCTCATAGCAAACCATAAGTAAATAAATGAAGGAAGAAGAAACAAAGGCATACAGAAATGGTGAGGGGAGCTGATTTATGGTGCCAGCTTGGAAAAACAGATTTCACTACCAGTGGGACTGAGAGAATGCTGGTAGAAACAGGCAAAGGGTTCTTTATCTGATGATATTGTCTTTCTCTGAAAATACACTGAGAGGAATCATGAGATATCTTTGCTAATTATATGACTCCATAGTACACCTTTATGAAGGTAAATTCTAGTATTTGCTGGCAAGTCTGATGGAGTATCTCTTTGAGGTTCCATCAGTTAGATTAAGATATCCTTTATCAATGTTTTCTCTGTACCTTATTATTCTATTTCTGAAGGAAGACTGTTTGACTAATTTTTTTAAATTCCAAAAATAGTACTTGTTAAATAGTAGAAAATAATCAAATAGCATAGAATTATATAAAGTAAAATCTGAAAGTTTCCACCATCTCACAGTACGGGTAGCTGGTCCACAGCCTGGCTTGAGAGGAGGCAATGTTACACAATGGGTAAGAAAAGACTCTAGAGTCAGATGTTTACTACAATTCTCTACACTGATGAAAATGTGCCATATCTGTGTTGCCCAAATAAGATAGCTTCTAGCCACATGTGGTTATCAAGCACTTGAAATATGGCTAGTGTGAATGAGGAACTGAAGTTTTAATTTCATATACCTTTCATTAATTAATATTTAAATGTAAATAGCCACATGTTGCTCATCCCAGCTCTAGCCCTTACCAGCTAATGTGACCTCAGGCAATTAACCTAATAGCTCCATGCCTCAGTTCTCCCTTCTTTAAAATGGGAATAAAACTAATATTTATCTTGTAAGATGGTAGTGAGGATTAAATTATACAATCCATGTAAAGATTTTAGAAGTGCCTGAAACATGGTAAACCCTCTGACCCTTTTCTAAGTTCATTAAGATATATATATAATTCAAATATACTTAATATGTACACACATAGGTAAATATATGTAGCATTTTATTTTTAGAAGTAGAATCATACTTCTGACACTATCCTGAAAACTAATATTTTCAATGAAGAAGGTACCACAGACTCCTCCTATGACAAATTAGACATGATTCCAACCTTTACAACAATAAAATGATTAGGTCATATAAGCAATGGTGGAAGGGAGAGCTACTGTAGACTATAGCAGAGGGAAGGCTTCTCTGAGGAAGTGAGACCTTTATTTCATCATCATATAATCCATGGTTCACTCCCCACTGAAGAGTCTCACATTGTCCTTGAGCTTTAACGCATCCTACGGACACTTGCTGCTCTGAGAGATGAATACTCCCTGACACTGCCCATCTCTTAACAACTCCACTCCTGTTTCTCTCATTCCCACTATAGAGCCTCAATGAATGACTAATATTCCCTGCCCCCCATCTCCAGTTCACAGCCACCAACCCTTCTGATAAACCCCATTCATGAGCTTCACCCATTTTCAGTATCCATCCCACCCCAACCACACTGTATCATGAGCCTCATCCCATCGCTGAACCTCTGATCATTCTTAAACTTCCCACCTTCTCTAAAGTTCTTCACCAATTTCTAAATATCAACTTAACCCAATTTTTCTGTCCCTTTCAGACCAATTCTGTGTCACAGGTAGTGACATTTAAGATGAGGTCCTTTATATAAGTCAGACATTGAAGGACCAGAGAGAGAGAAGTATGATAGGGAGAGGGAAGAGAGAAGAGCCAAGTTCAAAGGCTTTGAAGTGGGAAAGTACTGCATTTGAGGCGTTGAAAGAAAGACTGTGTGACTAGATCATACTAATAAATTACTAGTAAATAAATTACTCTTTCCATTATTACTGGACATTAAAGGTACATCCGATTTTTCACTATAACATACAATGCTCTGATAAACATCCTTCTATACACATCTTTGAGACATGTATTAATTTCTATAGAATGTTTTCTAGAAATGGAATGCTAGGTCATTTAAATTGACGTAGGCATTGCCAACACACTGGCAAGATGACTCACCGAATCTTAGGTAAAATAATTTTTTCATCTCTGTATGTATGTATGTATACAAACTATATACAAAACAGTATAATTTGAAAATGAAATTAAGAATCAAGCTAATCATGTCCCTATTTCACACAGATAGTATATATTCTACATTACAGCTAGAAGCCAAGATATAAATTCCATTATTTGTCTCTTTTCAAATTCTATTATTTTCTAGATTGGGTTACTTATACTGGTTAGTCTAAACATTCTGAAACAAAGTACAATCAAGTTCTAGTGTGATTTTTACCAAATGAAAAGAATGGATTCAGTTGTGGATATCTTGCTATTTTATGTAAACTAGCAAATCAATTCTGAGAGAATTCAGGCATATTAGAACTCTAAAGAGTAGATTTTGGGGATAGACAAAATAATATGATGAGTACACAGCTGGTATACTGTTGTGGGTAAAAGCATGAGTATTACTGATCCACCACTACCACTGGCTAAAAGTTCAACCTTTCTAAACCACTGTTTTCTCATTTGTAAGCTGGAGTTAAAAACAGTATCTCTTCTATGAGGTGAGTGTGCAAATTATATGCATTAAACCAAGTAAAGTGTTTAGTATGATGCCTAGTGCATAGAAAGTACTCACTAAATCTTTGCTATTGTTGCTATTATTTTCTTTGAGCTTTGAAATAAGTTTGCAGCAGTAATGTGCATGTAAACTACAGGTGAAAGTACAGATTCCTACTGTCATGTTCTTGTGCCCTTCAGATATTCTAAACTCAATTTTCCTATCCTAGTCATAACCCTGCACTGTGGGTTCGCCAGAGGGAATTCTTGGCTTCATGTTTGCTATTATTGCATGTGTGCAGCAAACAGAATTGTCAATTCTTTGTTGGAAGTACATATTCCATGAACTTGTTCTATAGCACCATAACATTAGTTAGGGTCAACATCACAGCAAAGCAGTGCTTACTACTTAAGACACAGGCCTGAAAATATTACAATGTGAACTTGTCTCAGACTGCTAGCAATTCCAGTAGCTCAATGGGGTCCATGCATTGAGAGGAACGTACTCTCCCTTTAGTATGAAAAAATATCAGATGCTTGTTCCCCTGACTGACAGAAATCAAAAAACTTGAGAAGATCTACTGTCACTTAAAAACAAAAACAAAACACTGTCTCTCTCCCAAAATGCAGTTTACAGTTAGCATTTCTATTAATTGTTTATAATGTACAGTTGGCATTTCTGTGTCAGATGTGGGCAAAATATTAAATATTTTAAACTATTATCAAAGCTTAAAATTAAGTATTTTATATGGACATGGAACTCATGTATTAGGTATAAAGTAATTAAGAAGTAGTGTTTCTAATTCCTACTTCTGTTGATAAGTTTAATAGTGCTTCACAAAAAGTGTTATGGTACCCATGTTAAAACAAAATGGGAACTTCGGTCAGAAGAGCCGGGGGTGAGGCCTCTGCACGTGGCCCCCTGTGAGCAAGTGAAACCTGACAAAGCACAAAGGGAAAAAAAAAGGGATCTCTCATTAATGTTGCTGTTGGAGGACAGGACTCACATATTCCTAGTAAGCTAAGGTATCTCAGTGTAGCGGACAAACTCTAAGTTGGTTCCCCAGGACCCTACCCCTGCCATCTCAGAACTGTGACAATTTTCAAGGCTACTGTTTTTCTCTGTGGAACACTGCCTTTGGGGCAAAACAAGTTAGAAGCAGGTGATTCTAATGTGCCGCGCAGACGGACAGCCACTGCAGGCCAGCTTCTCCAACTCTGAAGGCACTCCAGCAGTGTGCCTGACAGGGTCTTGGTGCTCCGGCCGGGTGTCAGGCCTGAGCCTCTAAGGTGGGAGAGGACACTGGAACCACCAGAGACCTCCTGGCGTCACGTAATACCAATTGGTGAGAGTGCTCCCAGAGATCTCCGTCTCAATGCTAAGACCCAGCTCCGCTCAATGACCAGCAAGCTCCAGTGCTGGACGCCCCATGCCAAAGAACTAGCAAGACAGAAAAACAACCCCACCCATTAGCAGAGAGGCTGCCTAAAATCATACTAAGTTCACAGACACCCCAAAACACACCACCAGACGCAGTCCTGTCCACCAGAAAGACAAGATACAGCCTCATCCACCAGAACACAGGCACCAGTCCCCTCCACCAGGAAGTCTACACAAGCCACTGAACCAACCTCAGCCACTGGGGGCAGACACCAAAAACAACGGGAACTACGAACATGCAGCCTGCGAAAAGGAGACCCCAAACACAGTAAGTTAAGCAAAATGAGAAGAGAGAGAAATAAGCATAAGATGAAGGAGCAAGATAAAAACCCACCAGACCAAACAAATGAAGAGGAAATAGGCAGTGTACCTGAAAAAGAATTCAGAGTAATGATTGTAAAGATCATCCAAATTCTTGGAAACAGAATGGAGAAAATACAAGAAAGGTTTAACAAGGACCTAGAAGAACTAAACAGCAAACAAACAATGATGAATAACACAATAAATGAAATTTAAAATTCTCTAGAAGGAATCAATAGCAGAATAACTGAGGCAGAAGAACAGATAAGTGACTGGAATATAAAATAGTGGAAATAAATACTCCAGAGTAGAAAAAAGAAAAAAGAATGAAAGGAATTGAGGACAGTCTCAGAGACCCCTGGGACAACATTAAACGTACCAACATTCGAATTGTAGGGGTCTCAGAAGAAGAAGAGAAAAAGAAAGGGACTGAGAAAATATTTGAAGAGATTATAGTTGAAAATTTCCCTAATATATAAAAGGAAATAGTCAATCAAGTCCAGGAAGCACAGAGAGTCCATACAGGATAAATCCAAGAAGAAACACACCAAAACACATATTAATCAAACTATCAAAAATTAAACACAAAGAAAAAATATTAAAAGCAGCAAGGGTAAAGCAACAAATAACATACAATGGAATCCCCATAAGGTTAACAGCTGATCTTTCAGCAGAAACTCTGCAAGTCAGAAGGAAGTGGCAGGACATACTTAAAGTGATGAAAGGGAAGAACCTACAACCAAGGTTACTTTACCCAGAAAGGATCTCATTCAGATTCAACAGAGAAATTAAAACCTTTACAGACGAGCAAAGGCTAAGAGAATTCAGCACCACCAAACCAGCTTTACAACAAATGCTAAAGGAACTTCTCTAGGCAGGAAACACAAGAGAAGGAAAACACCTACAATAACAAACCCAAAACAATTAAGAAAATGGTGAAAGGAACATACATATCGATAATTACCTTAAATGTGAATGGATTAAATGCCCCAAAAAAAGACACAGACTGGCTGAATGGATACGAAAACAAGACCTGTATATATGCTGTCTACAAGAGACCCTAGTAAGCTAAGGTACACAGACCAAGGGACACATACAGACTGAAAGTGAGAGGATGGAAAAAGATATTCCATGCAAATGGACATCAAAAGAAAGCTGGAGTAGCAATTCTCATATCAGACAAAATAGACTTTAAAATAAAGACTATTAAAAGAGACAAAGAAGGACACTACATAATGATCAAGGGATTGATCCAAGAAGATATAACAATTGTAAATATTTATGCACCCAACATAGGAGTACCTCAATACATCAGGCAAGTGCTAACAGCCAAAAAAGGGAAAATCCACAGTAACACCATAATAGTAGGGGACTTTAACTCCACACTTTCACCAATGGACAGATCAAGCAAAATGAAAATAAATAAGGAAACACAAGCTTTAAATGACACATTAAACAAGATGGACTTAATTGATATTTATAGGACATTCCATCCAAAAACAACAGAATACACTTTCTTCTCAAGTGCTCATGGAACATTCGCCAGGATAGATCTTGTATCACCCAGGATAGTATCTTGGGTCACAAATCAAGCCTTGGTAAATTTAAGAAAATTGAAATCGTATCATGTATCTTTTCCAACCACAACGCTATGAGACTAGATATCAATTACAGGAAAAAAACTGTAAATAATACAAACACATGGAGGCTAAACAGTACACTACTAAATAACCAGGAGATCACTGAAGAAATCAAAGAGGAAATCAAAAAATACCTAGCAACAAATGACAATGAAAACACGACGACCCAAAAACTATGGGATGCAGCAAAAGCAGTTCTAACAGGGACGTTTAGAGCAATACAATCCTACCTCAAGAAACAAGAAAAATCTCAAACAACCTAAACTTACACCTAAAGCAATTAGAGAGAGAACAAAAAAACCCCAAAGTTAGCAGAAGGAAAGAAATCATAAAGATCAGATCAGAAATAAATGAAAAAGAAATGAAGGAAGTGATAGCAAACATCAATAAAACTAAAAACTGGGCTTCCCTGGTGGCGCAGTGCTTGAGAATCTGCCTGCTAATGCAGGGGACACGGGTTTGAGCCCTGGTCTGGGAGGATCCCACATGCCGTGGAGCAACTAGGCCCGTGAGCCACAACTACTGAGCCTGCGCGTCTGGAGCCTGTGCTCCGCAACCAGAGAGGCTGCGATAGTGAGAGGCCCGCACACCGCGATGAAGAGTGGCCCCCGCTTGCCACAACTAGAGAAAGCCCTCGCACAGAAACGAAGACCCGACATAGCCAAAAATAAATAAATAAAAATTAAAAATAATAATAATAATAAATGTTCAAGTACAAATGGTGCTTTTAAAAAAAAAAAGAGTATGCTAATAAAACTAAAAACTGGTTCTTTGAGAAGATAAACAAAATTGATAAACCATTAGCCAGACTCATCAAGAAAAAAAGGGAGAAGACTCAAATCAATAGAATTAGAAATGCAAAAGGAGACGTAACAACCGAACACTGCAGAAATACAAAGGATAATGAGAGATTACTACAAGCAAGCATATGCCAAAAAAATGGACAACCTGGAAGAAATGGACAATTTCTTAGAAAAGCACAACCTTCTGAGACTGAACCAGGAAGAAACAGAAAATACAAACAGACCAATCACAGGCACTAAAATTGAAACTGTGATTAAAAATCTTCCAACAAACAAAAGCCCAGGACCAGATGGCTTCACAGGCAAATTCTATCAAACAATTTAGAGAAGAGCTAACACCTATCTTCTCAAACTCTTCCAAAATATAGCAGAGGGAGGAACACTCCCAAACTCATTTTATGAGGCCACCATCACCCTGATACCAAAACCAGACAAAGATACTACAAAAAAAGAAAACTACAGGCCAACATCACTGATGAACATAGATGCAAAAATCCTCGACAAAATACTAGCAAACAGAATCCAGAGCACATTAGAAGGATCATACACCATGATCAAGTGGGGTTTATCCCAGGAATGCAAGGATTCTTCAATATACGCAAATCAATCAATGTGATACACCATAATACAATTTGTTAATACATCATATTAACAAATTGAAGGATAAAAACCATATGAGCATCTCAATAGATGCAGAAAAAGCTTTTGACAAAATTCAACACCCATTTATGATAAAAACTCTCCAGAAAGTAGGCATAGAGGGAACTTACCTCAACATAATATAGGCCATATATGACAAACCCACAGCCAACATCGTTCTCAATGGTGAAAACTGAAACCATTTCCACTAAGATCAGGAACAAGACAAGGTTGCCCACTCTCACCACTATTATTCAACATTGTTTTGGAAGTTTTAGCCACAGCAATCAGAGATGAAAGAGAAATAAAAGGAATCCAAATCAGAAACAATTAACTAATACTGTCACTGTTTGCAGATCACATGATACTATACCCAGAGAATCCTAAAGATGCTACCAGAAAACTACTAGAGCTAATCAATGAATTTGGTAAAGTAGCAGGATACAAGGTTAATGCACAGAAATCTCTTGCATCCTTACACATTAATGATGAAAAATCTGAAAGAGAAATTAAGGAAACACTCCCATTTACCATTGAAACAAAAAGAATAAAATACCTAGGAATAAGCCTACCTAAGGAAACAAAAGACCTATATGCAGAAAACTATAAGACACTGATGAAAGAAATTAAAGAGGATACAAACAGATGGAGAGATATAACATATTCTTGGATTGGAAGAATCAACATTGTGAAAATGACTATAATACCCAAAGCAACCTACAGATTCAGTGTAATCCCTATCAAAAAACCAATGGCATTTTTCACAGAACTAGAACAAAAAATTTCACAATTTGTATGGAAACACAAAAGACCCAGAATAGCCAAAGCAATCTTGAGAAAGAAAAACGGAACTGGAGGAATCAGGCTCCCTGATCTCAGACTATATTACAAACCTACAGTAATCAAGAAAGTATGGTACTGGCACAAAAACAGAAATATAGATCAATGGAACAGGATAGAAAGCCCAGAGATAAACCTATGCACATATGGTCACCTTATCTTTGATAAAGGAGGCAAGAATATACAATGGAGAAAAGACAGCCTCTTCAGTAAGTGGTGCTGGGAAAACTGGACAGCTACATGTAAAAGAATGAAATTAGAACACTTCCTAACAGCATACACAAAAATAAACTCAAAATGGATTAAAGACCTAAATGAAAGGCCAGACACTATAAAACTCTTAGAGGAAAACATAGGCAGAACACTCTATGACATAAATCACAGCAAGATCCTTTTTGACCCACTGCCTAGAGAAATGGAAATAAAAACAAAAATAAACAAACGGGAGCTAATGAAGCTTAAAACCTTTTGCACAGCAAAGGAATCCATAAACAAGACAAAAAGACAACCCTGAGAATGGGAGAAAACATTTGCATACGAAGCAACTGACAAAGGATTAATCTCCAAAGTATACAAGCAGCTCATGCAGCTCAATATCAAAAAAACAAACAACCCAATCCAAAAAATGGGCAGAAGACCTAAATAGACATTTCTCCTAAGAAGATGTACAGATTGCCAACAAACACATGAAAGGATGCTCAACATCACTAATCATTAGAGAAATGCAAACCAAAACCACAATGAGGTATCACCTCACACTGGTCAGAATGGCCATCATCAAAAATCTACAAACAATAAATGCTGGAGAGGGTGTGGAGAATAGGGAACCCTCTTGCACTGTTGGTGGGAATGTAAATTGATACAGCCACTATGGAGAACAGTATGGAGGTTCCTTAAAAAACTAAAAATAGAATTACCATATGATCCAGCAATCCCACTACTGGGCATATATCCTGAGAAAACCATAATTCCAAAAGAGTCATGTACCACAATGTTCATTACAGCTCTATTTACAATAGCCAGGACATGGAGCAACCTAAGTGTCCATCGACAGATGAATGGATAAAGAAGATGTGGCACATATATACAATGGAATATTACTCAGCCATAAAAAGAAATGAAATTGAGTTATTTGTAGTGAGGTGGATGGACCTAGAGTCTGTCATACAGAGTGAAGCAAGTCAGAAAGAGAAAAACAAATACCGTATGCTAACATCTATATTTGGAATCTAAAAAAAAAAAAAAAAAAAAAGGGTTCTGAAGAACCTAGGGGCAGGACAGGAATAAAGACGCAGACATAGAGAATGGACTTGAGGACATGGGGAGGTGGAAGGGTAAGCTGAGATGAAGTGAGAGAGTGGCATGGACATATATACACTACCAAATGTAAAATAGAGAGCTAGTGGGAGCAGAGGCATAGCACAGGGAGATCAGCTCATGCTTTATGACCAGCTAGAGGGGTGGGATAGGGAGGGTGGGAGGGAGACGCAAGAGGGAAGGGATATGGGGATATATGTATAGCTGATTCACTTTGTTATACAGCAGCAACTAACACAACAATGTAAAGCAATTATACTCCAATAAAGATGTTAAACAAAAACAAAAACACACACAATGGTTAACTCCACTAAAGAAATAACTGCTCAGCGTATACAAAAGAAGGTCCAGCTGGACCAAATTATCCTTTTAACCACAGCAGTAAAGGGCTTTTCCACTTGTTAATTAGTGAAGAGAAGCAGTGACTGGTATTAGACCCATTATATATAAATGTGTAGAATATGGTATGTAGGTATTCAGAGTTCATTATAATTAGCTTTTATTCTTGAAGGTGAGCTTAGTCACTTCCCACGCAGCTTTTTGCCATCTTCATCCTAAAGAACACTCTTTCACAGTATTCTTTGCGTCAGTTAAAACAATTAGTATATATTATCTTACTAGGGAAACATCAAGGTTCCTTAGATGAGCAAAATAGGAAAGCAGCACCTCTTTCAGAATTCTGGCTTAATAGGTTTTATCTCTCTGAGTGTGCTTTACATTATAAAAGATTCCTACTTTACATTATATTTATAATTCCATGGATTTGCCTTCAGTGACCTGTTAAAACTATCTAAAACTAGGTATTTTTGGAACGCCAAAGCTTCATTTTTACTCTGATTTTACCCACAAAATACCTTTTTATTAAGCCAAAGTACCACTCTATTATTTTTCTTACCTCTGTCTGGCTTTGGATTATGCCTGGGCACATGTAGATTCCGTTCCCTGACACCCACTCCCTTACTGTTCCCGGAGTAATCCAACTTTAAGTTTTTGTCAACTATAAAATCCCTGAGATCCTAGAGTCAGCTCTTGGCAAAGGAATACTTAATTCCAGCTAGCAAAAAATAAACAAAAGGGAGCCAAGCACTTGAAGAGAAAAGTTCTTAATTCTACCTCTTGAAGTTTTCACTTTTAGTACAAGTTGTCGGAGTATAGGGAGCCTAGGATATCTTTTCTTTCTCCTGGCAATTTGTATATTTTCAGCATGATACATTCAACCTCTCAAGAAGAATGCTCCCCTGTTGCAAGCTCTGAGGTGAGAAAAAACCCAAGGCCAGAAGCTGATAAGACAGGTTTCTTCTATGTCAATTTTATGAATACCAATTATGACTCATAATGCCCAACTACTAAAAGATAGGTGGAACAGAATTAAAGGAATAATTGCTTAAAAAATGCAAAGGAAAAAAAATTATTAAAGATACAGTAGCCCCTGTTAGGAGTAGGGAGAGGGGAGAATAAAGAACAATTCTAAAAAATAAATACAGCACTGGTATTATCACAGAGTGTATTATAAACTAATAACATTACTAATTTATTATTTTGTCTCATGTAATAATAACAACCCTTTACATTTAACTTTCATGTAGCTATATAGAGGAGGTATCAAGTGTAATTTGCACTTCAAAGATAGATCTCTTCTATTACACAAAAAATATTTACCAATTTTGAAGAAATTACTGGAATATATTTAATATTGCAAACAAAAGAAAAATGGGTAATTTACATTAAGTATTCTTGAATATTCAGTGGCCTGCATTTATTCTTTAAGATAGCATCACTGTGTAGGTATCAAAATTACAGTGCACACAAACTCACTCATCAATAAACTTCACTTGCACACAGGAAAAATATTTTAATAAATTAAAATTAAACATAATCATGTTCTTTGATGAATACTACTCGCAACTGACTTTTAATGGACCTCTCCACCTCTCAGTTTCCTTACCTGTACTCTGGGCACAATAATATTGTTCTATTCACTTCATACGATTATTGCAAGATAAATTATATGTCAAGAGGTCACTACAATGCATAATAAATTGTAAGTGCTCAATAAAATAGCTACTACAAAAAATACATGCTTGTTAATACTATCATTACACTTAGGTTATATAAATTTGACATTGTTTTGGTTTATTAAGATAATTTTTATTGTTACATAAAATGCTACATATACACTGCCACAACATGGACACTGGCTACCCTTCACTCCAACCTTCTTGGTTGTCTTACTTCCCCCATTCGGACCAGGCTCAGGCCTTGTCCAAGACAACCAGCTTGGACTAAACTGTGCAGTGTAAACCTGGCTCTGGCCAGGCTCCACTTTACTGGACTCAGTTTTTATAGCTTTGCATTCACTATTCTTTCATGAAGGGTCTTTGGTATAGTATTTCCCTTTTGGCCCTGTTAATCACCTGGCGCTGGGCCCTGAGGCACTTAATCTGGCCTGCCCAACACTCTCTCAACTGTTACAACATGGAAGGTTTCAAAGACAGGGAAATCTCTCTGCTTCTGGCATGGGCCCTGAAATTATCATCCCATAATCATTTCTTTGAGTTAAGGCACAGCAAGACTACTACTCAAATCTGTTATCTGAAGAAATTTTGCCTAAGCATATTTAGTCAAATCAGATCAAGGTATTTTTCCATAAGGAAACAAATGAAGGTCCAGAACTGTGTGGTTCCCAATGGGCACAGTTACTCTCTCTAGGGTGAAACAGGAGGGAAGGGGGCAGGGCACAACCTTTAAAAGAATGAAAGAGCCATGGGACATGGCAAGACTGGTTAGAACCAACTGGGTCCAAGATGGAGGAAGATTCGACTCCCAGTGGACCCAGAGCCTCCATTATATGCTCACTGTAATACATTAGCATATGCGAAATGACACACCCACCAGAGCCCAGGACAGTTCTGAGACTAACTGTAAAAGGCTAAAAAGTGGGCAGTGGCCAAATTCCTGGAAATCTCTGCCCGTTCCCCAAAATAACTGGAATAATCCTCCCACTCATTAGCCTATGAAATTATCCAGCCCATAAAAACTAACCATACCAGACTTCCCTGGTGGTGCAGTGGTTAAGAATCTGCCTGCCAATGCAGGGGACACGGGTTCGAGCCCTGGCCCGGGAAGATCCCCCATGCCGCGGAGCAACTAAGCCTGTGCGCCACAGCTAATGAGCCTGTGCTCTAGAGCCCACGAGCCACAACTACTGAAGCCTGCGCGCCTACAGCCTGTGCTCCGCGACAAGAGAAGCCTCTGCAATGAGAAGCTAGCGCACCACAGGAAGAGTAGCCCCCGCTCACTGCAACTGAGAAAGCCCATGTGCAGCAACGAAGACCCAATGGAGCCAAAAATAAATAAACAAATAAATAAATTTACATTAAAAAAAAACAAAACTAACCACACCATATTTCGAGGCCTCTTGCCTTCTGAGATGGCCCACACTCTGTCTGTGGAATGTGTTTCTCTCTAAATAAATCTGATTCTTACCTAGCACTTCGTCTCCAAATTCTTTCGTGACAAAGAAAGAATCTTAAATTCACTGGGAACAAGGGCACTTTGGAAATTTGTGATGACGTTTTTATTTTTAATTTTTTTTTTTTTAGCACCAAACGAGCACCAAGTTTTATTTACATTTCACTATTATTTTCTCCTGAAGTGTGGGATCAACCCCAGCCATCAGTAAACTAGAATCAGTGCCTGCTTCAGTCTTTAGTTATTTGAAATTAAGACTCTGAAACTTCCTGTTACAGGCACTGCAAACAAACACCAGACAGAAGGAGATGACAATTAGATGGTGGGACGAAGGAAATGATCCCTCAGTGTTTCTGGGCTTCACAAAGAAGTATCAAGTCAGCCATTTCCAAACATCCCTGGGGATACAGAATGATGGCCCAGCAGAATTCTTCCTCCTTCTAGGGCCACTTCCTTAAGTGCCTTAATCTATATGATATTACTCTGCAGGGATGTGCAGCAGATTTTCAATTTCTTCTTTGTACTCCCCCTTCAAGTGTAAAATAGCAGCTTCAGATTCTGCTTAGTGTACTTCAATCCCAGTTTTTCTTCTGTGTCTTGTTTTGAGGGTGGTCAGACTGCCTGGAGTCCGCCAGGAGTCCTATCATCCTGCTCAGTGAGGCTGTGGTCGGGCTTCATCCTGATCACCATCCTCTGTATGCTCATTTTCCACATCTTCAAAATGGAGTTATGAGGTCAAATGAAAGACAAAGCCGAGACCTCCTTAGGCCATCTCCTTCGATTTCAGTTTTATAGCACCTTCTCTGCCTTCTTGGTGTGGCCTGTGATGATGTTTTTAGTTAGAGTGACTGGGACAGTCAAATGGCATTAAGTAGGCACAGGTTAAGGATTCTAGAGTTCCTACACTACTCTAAAAAAATTATCCCTTGTCCCACATGACTTCTGAATGTCCTACCAGACATACATGTAGACTAAATTCTTTTTTTAATTATTTGAGTTTGGAGTCTAATCATATATAAACACAAAGTATTTTTTTGACATGGCTCAACTCATGCTGAATTTTCCATCATGTAACTACTGAGTAGATCGAAAGAATGTTATACTTTTCTTTGTTCAAAGCATTACTGAATACCATTGTTCACCATTTCAGATTACTTGCCAAGGGCATTGTCATATACAGTATGGGATGAGTTGCCATGATATAACACGTATATTAATCTGCATTTATAGGTATGCCATTCCTTCATGTGTGAGTGTGTGTGTACATATGTGTGTGTATATATAGATTATGTACGTCTATATGTATATGTATGTACATGTACAACCTATGTTAAAATGTCAAATACAAAGAAAAAGTTTTCAATATTTAGTTGAATATTTGAAATGGGGTCTTAACAGCTTTGTCCAAAATCGAATAGCTACCAATGTACCTACTATGCCTCATTCTTTTCTAATGAAGCAATCACACTGTTAAATTAAGCATTACAAAGATATAGTAATTTTTTACACTAACGTTCACCTGAACGCTCTGCTCTTCCATTTCCCCATGTTTTTAATTTCTGATCTTATTAAAATTATTAAATACAAACTTATCTATTATAAGCACTTGTTATAACTGCTTCATTATGTTTTCTATCATAGTTGTACCCAAGTTGTAAACAAATCAAAATACTTCATTACAAATTAGTTTCCTTTTATGTCTCCCTTATATTAGTGAGAAAACTGTATTGATTTTTAAAAATTGTGTGTGTAGGTAAGTTATATTCTCTACAAATTTTATTTCAGTAAAGAAAAGGGGGTGCTACAGAATATTTGTCATAAAAAGATACCAGTATGTCTTACAGAGTTGAGAACCACAGACCTGGAAAAGAGTTATACTAACCTCCTTTCCCATTCTCAAGTTAAAAATCACTCAGCACTTTAAGTCTTTGTTAATTGTAGGAAATAATTAAAAGTCTGGGTTTCTAGCTGTGTAATATTGGCAAAGTTACTTTATTTCTCTGGGCCATTGTTTCCTCATCTGTAAAGTGGGGATAATAATATCCATTCATAGGGTCGATTTCAAGATTAAATGAATTAATCTATATATATAATATCTGCAACAGTGCTTGGCACATAATAATTGTTCAATAAGCATTAGGTATTATTTTTGTTGTTATATTCTAGGCCTAGAATGTTTTTTCTTTGCTTTCTTACTACAAAAAATACCACTCATCTGAATGAAAATACTCATCAGTGGAAAAAGATGTAGGAAGTGCAGACATGGCTTCTTTTTCTGGAGAGGTGAGAACTTTAGAAGAACATACAATTGCTGAGAGTGATATACATTTCTGATCAGTAGGAAAATCTGTACTGGATGAAATGTTTAGGAAATTATGGGGGGAGGGGCACGACATTATCCTTTAATGCCAAGTTTAACTACTATCAGTACTTTGACTTATTCTTCCCTGATTTCCCCAGTTAGAACTTACCATTCTTTCTATGACCCTTTGTCCTTACCCATAATTTGTACAATAACTCTGGCTTATAAAATAATTTCATCTGTATCTGTTCCTCCAACCTGGCAATAAACTTCAACAGGTAAGAAACAGGTAAGAATCATACTGAAGACTAATTTTGTCTCCCATTAATGCCTGGTAAATTGTCAAAATATATCTACATTTATTACTGGGTCTTATGTATACTCGTTTTTAATCAATGAGGCCTTTGACAAGTCCTCTAACTTCTCTAAGCCTCATTTCTTCATGTTTAAAAATGAGAGTATTAATATCTGCACTTCTTCTTTCTTTTTTTTTTTTGCTGCACAGCACGGCTTGTGGGATCTCAGTTCCCTGACCAGGGATTGAACCCGGGCCCCAGCAGTGAAAGCCTGGAATCCTAACCACTAGGCCACCAGGGAACCCCCTCTGCACTCCTTATTTCTTAACAGTTCAGGAGAAACATGAAATAACATAAGGAATGATATTTTGAAAATGTAACAGAATTCATAACTTTAGAGTGATATTACTGCTAATATATCAATGATTATTTCTCTACACATATGTTTCATTTATTACATTGTTTAGAGTAATTTCATCATGTCCAGAAATAATTTTTTTAAATAAAACAATTTATTTCTAATTTTAATGAAAACCAAAGAGAAAATGAATCTACATAAAAAAATTTTACATTATATTAATGTTCGATGAAATATATATATTCGAATAAGTAAAGGAACCTCCTTGGCAGTCAGCTAATGCCTGACAAAGATTAACAAAGTGGAATATTATGCTAGTTATTTATTTCACTGATGACTTCATACTTACTTGGCACTTCAAGCACATTAAACACAGTTTCTTAGCCTGCCAAAATGATAGATTATACTGCTGTGCATTCTTTTTTATCATCATGGCTATTTTCAGCGTGTGAGTGTGTGTGTGTGAGTGTGAGAGAGAGCGAGTGTGCATGTGTATGTGTATATACCTGTGTGTATTAATATCTTTGAGATGTCTTAAGAACCTCTAGTGATGACATACAGCCATCTAATTTTGATAAGGCTCATTTCACGAAATATCCAATGTATCAAAATCAAGACTTTTAAAAAAATATATATTTTTAAACATATGTCTTTAAGGTGCAAAAGGAAAAAATGCTCCTTTCCCCTCCAATTAAATCCTTTTCCTTAACCTTGGTCACATGTTAAAAGGTTTTCTTGACATTTCGTCTGGATTTAGAACATATGCAATACCTATATTTATAAGTATGTTCTGTAATTGAAAACATACAGTTTTTTCCCTCATTTCGCAGCAGTTTAAATGATTAACAAAGATATTAAGGCATCCTGCCCATTGACAAACTATGGAATTTTAAATGCAAACACTACAGACAAATGGTATAGATGGTTCATCCTTATACACTGTAGTTGGCTTAAAATACATGTGTATTTCTGATAAGCCAAAGGAGCTACCTTAAGACTGTTATCACTATTATTTGGCTTGTAGGCTGTTTCTGTTTCCTATCAAGCAAACAGTATTAACTTGATTATACAAGTCTTTTTAAAGTTCCTAAATTGCTTGATCTGCACTCCAAGTCAAAAGCTGAGTGGTCCAGAACTCAATGTCATAGAAAAGACCCAAATGGAGGTGGGAATCTTCTCTGACTAGAAAGTCTTATAACTGAATGTGATTAAATAGTGTTAATTATCTGTAGTACTCAGAGAATAAGACGGTATATCAGAGATAATCCTGATATTTTTATTTGAGACATATACAGAAGTAGATATTTCCCTATTTGGTTTTGGATTATAATTCAGTTGATACATTGTAAATTATCCTTAACAGTTAATCTTAGAAATTACAGAAATAATATACAAGGAAATTTTGGTTAATTCTAAAAATCTTTAAATAGATAGATAGATAGATAGATAGACATACAGACACTGGGAGTTCACTTTATGTGCTTCAAAAGAAATACTGAACTGAGGTGAAATACAGAAAGTTTAAAAAAAAAACAAAAAGAGCCCCAATTTTCTTTTTCAAAGACCTCTTGTTATTCACCAATTTACTCTCAGTATAATCTGGGATATGAAATTCCTACATTATTTCTTTTTCTGACACCATTTTTAGAGAGAGCATTGTAATGTATGATTTTATCTTATTTCAGTGGTGTAAGTATGGTGATAAATTCTTTCAGTCTACCTTGCAGCCAGGACTATTATCATTTCTGCATACTTCCTCAATGTTGGTGTGAAACTAAACCAAACACTGTGTTTTTTTTAATGAAAACGTCACAGACAAATGTAATTTCATATGTGAGTTTGGGTTAATTATATATCGTCACATAAACCAAGAAATACATGGACTTCATGTGTTTTTTCCCACAGATGAAATACTTCCTAGTTCACTACCATCTGTTCAAAATATTCATTTTTATTTTCATGTACTACCATGGGCAATGAAGTCATTCTTTTTTGTGACTTCACTATGATAGGTAATGAAATTATCTTTGTTTTGGGGGGGGGTCCAGTGAACATTAATGAAACTATGGTCTTTGGATAGCTACATAAAAACAATCAATTAGGAAACGTAAGCATAAGTAATTTCCAAAATAAGTGACTAGCTCAGATTTTTTATATCATAAATATATACCTATTGCAAATACTCAGACAAAAGGAAGAACAGTTTCACAGCAGGATGGGGGCGCCCACTCAGTGGGAAGAGGAAATATCTCTCGGTCCTCTTTTTTAACCCTACATTCTATAGCTAAAGAAAGAAAGGTTCGGGGAAATTAAATGACTAGGCTATAACAACAATGAATACGCAGAAAAACTGGGCTATTTCCATTTTGGAAAAAAAGTACAGAAGATTTGGAATTCAAATCCCAATTCCTATAATATTTCTAAACTCAAGAAAAAAGAAAAAGTTGGTGATGGATAACTCCACAGTTATAAAAATGCTGTGGTGATATTCCATTCACTGAATATAAAATTTAATTGCTTCGTTACTTCTTTTAAGACTAGACCACCAACGAGAAGTAAATGACAGCAAAACAAGAAAGGCACTCAAATACAGCAATATTTTTCTAATAAATGGTCTTAAAATGTCTATATGTAGATAAACATCTATTTTCAGACAAGAAGTCTCAAGACCATTTCAATAGGTAAATATTTAAAACAATGTAAACTTAATGTCCTATGAATTAAGCACACAATCCCTACCCCTGCCCCATAAAATAAATGGAAAGGACATACAAAGGATTCACCCCACCACTACTACCACCAACGTAACTCAATAACATACTCAACATAAACCTATCTCTTCTGTCTTATTAATTTCTAAAATCACACTCAGCCTAAATGTTCACTTTTTTCTTTAGAAGATAATGTCAATACCTGATAAAATGTAGTAACAAGCACTGTGTAATCTATATAAATGACCTATGTATGTATAAATGTTTTTATGGTAACTACGATCCCAGTTTTCAGTAATTTAATTTTTCTGTAATATTTCTAAGTATTAAAACATTACTGTTTTTCTTGGTGTTACACTATTTTTCCATTATTTTAACAAATCTGAAATGTGATTCATGTTTTGAGATGTTTCCAGAAAGTTATATTTTGCATTGAAATCAAACAACAAAAAGTAGTTTGGCCACAAACAAAACTCCTCTCTCTCATCTTAAAACTCTTTTAAGGTATTACTATTTTAAGTCTCAATTTCCAGTTATTAGGTTATTGTGTTACTAGTGAGGTAGTTATTGTGTTACTAGTTTGAATTTCCTCCAGAGCCAGTGGGGTCCTATTTATTTCCAGAGGTCTCTGAAAAAGTTATCTTAGAATTGAAGGAGAGATTGCGAAAAATGGTAATAAGAGGTGTGTTGGGGGTGTCATAACAAAATACCACAGGCTGGGTAGCTTAAACAACAGGAAGTTATTTTCTCACAGTTATAGAGGTTACAAGTCCAAGATCAAGGTGACAGCATGTTTGGTTTCTGATGAGAGCTCTCTTCCTGTCTTGTAGACAGCCACCTTCTCACTTTGTCCTTACATGGCAGGGTGGGGGTGGGGATCAGAGGAGAGCAAGTTCTCTGGTGTCTCTTCTTGTAAGGGCACTAATCCCATCATGAGGGTCCCACCCTTATTACCTCATCTAAACCTAATTATCTCTCAAAGGACCCACCTCCAAATACCATTGCTTTGGGGGTTAGGACTTCAATATATGAATTGGGGGGTGGGAGGGAGACAAATTCAGTCCAGAGCAAGGGGATGAAGAGAGACAAGCACAGGCTTCAAGCCTAGTTCCAGTCATTCCCTGGATCCTGACCACTTTCCTTCCTCCAGAGCTAGATTTCCACTCCACTACTCCCCTCCCTTTTTTTTTCTCTTCCAGGGTCAAATCCACTTTCTTAGGGCCTGACCCCTCCTTCTTTAAGATAATTTATTTTAATGAGGACTTCCTCTGTCAATCATCCCACAGGAAAGAGACAAACTAGAAAAACCAAGAAAGGTCCTTCAACCAGCCCCGGTCTTTTCTCAGGTGAAATGCATCTGAGGACCAATTACAACTGACAATATCTCATTTTAAAAAGAAATATCACTGGGGCTTCCCTGGTGGTGCAGTGGTTGAGAGTCCGCCTGCCGGTGCAGGGGACACGGGTTCGAGCCCTGGTCTGGGAGGATCCCACATGCCGCAGAGCAACTGGGCCCGTGCGCCACAATTGCTGAGCCTGCGCGTCTGGAGCCTGTGCTCCGCAACAGGAGAGGCCGCGATAGTGAGAGGTCCGCGCACCGCGATGAAGAGTGGCCCCCACTTGCCACAGGTAGAGGGAGCCCTCGCACAGAAACGAAGACCCAACACAGCCATAAAATAAATAAAATAATAAATACCTTAAAAAACAAAAAAAAAAAAGGTAAACTCAGAACCATCTGCTTTAAAGCACCAGTCCCATATCCTTTAAAAAAAAAAAAGAAATATCATTATTAAAACTGGTATTTCAGAATTATACAAAATAGTACTGTACATACTGTTAATGCCATTTTGCTCTACTACTCAACTACTATCTTTGTGCTACATTATTAATTTAATTATAGACACATAGGGGGCATTAAAAAGATGTTAGTTGACTCTCCTCTCTCTTCCCCTCCATTATATTCTGCTTCATTCCTTCAGACTACTTTGCCAAAGTGGCTCTTTGGAAGTCCCTTCTGTGGAGCTAAACCTGGTAGTATTAAATACTCACCTGTTGTTACTAATTCCTCTATATTTAGAAAACTGTATTGGCTCTGCAATGCATTCCAAACTAAACAGAAGTCAATTTTCATGCATGTACTGAAAAAATATATATCTAGACCTCCCAAGATGTAGGTTTAAAAACTTGGTAAGAATACAGGCTTTGGAATCAGACTGCCTAAGTCTGACATAAGGCAGTCTGTGTGACTTCGGGGAAGTTATAGCACCTCTCTGAGCTCAGATGTTTTTAACTTTAAAATTAAGATATAATAGTGCCTCTCTTAGAGGGCTGTCATTGGGACTAAGTGTTATAATACATGGAAAGCATTTAATACAATGCTTTTCACATAGTGAACACTCAATACCTGCTAGTTTTATGAAAGCCCTTTAAGGTAATCCAAAGTAATGATTTTTTTTGTACTGATGAGAATAAATGGGATTAATAAAGTGTATATCCCCCCACCCCCCAAAAAATATCCTAAGAGGGGGAAAATGTAACTCTTTCAGAATCTCTTGCTCAAAGTCTCCTTGTTTAGAAGTTACAATGACTTATATACCTCTATTAGAGAATAGAATCTAGCATCTTACTTTCCAAAATGAGGTAAGAAGGCTGTGTTTTACTTCACCACAGAACCTCTAACAAATGAAGAAAATTTCAACTCAGTGTAACCCAGGTACACTCTCAGATCTTGGCTATGGGTTGCAAACAAACCCCTCTGTGTCTTCCCTTTTGTTCAAATGATATTATCAACTCAAAGGTCCTGGACTGCATGGTCAGCAAACATTCATATTTTTGGCAGAAGGCTGGAAGCAGTATCTTAGTACTGTTTTATGTAGGGAGTAAGGAACAGTAAAAATCTGCTAACTGACCTTTTTTCTCTGATGTCCTAAAACTTTAGTCTCAATTAAGAGTAAAGCAATCACAGTAAGGCCTGGCTTGAGAGGAATTCCTAATTTTGGCGAATCTTAAGACCTTTAGGAAAATGAAAAAAAAAAAATTGCTCTCTTCTTGCTGTATTCTAGTTATTACGATTATATTCTGTTCTAAGTTAAATGAAACAACGTAGATGATGTGGATAGCATTATATGGGGGCTAGTTTCCTTATTTTGCTAATAAATCAGGATGTACATAAGAGAAAAATTGATAGATCACCACAGTTTGCATGGTAAAAAGAAAATCAGAGAGATTTTTCCAGAATCTTTTTTTTTTTTTCCATTCTTGTGAGCATGCTGCTTCTGTCTTCCTTACTTTAAGAGGCATAGAAGTCAATTTACTTCACAACAAAGACTATAAACCCTACATATCCGGCTTGTAAACTCTGCTAATCAGATGGATTCTGATAAAGCCGATGTTTTAAACTTTTAAAACCCACTCCCTACTTTACTCCCAAATTAAACAACAAAAACTTGGCCATATTTGAGGTCCTTAGTTTCTTTATAATAGTGTATTGGTCATACAATGTAGCCTCAAGCAGCTATCTCACTACAAGGCCCATGTTAACAGTGGTTTAGTTGTACTGGTCTTTTATTAAAGAGCTTTTTTATCATGAAACTCTTATTCTAACTTTATAAGATGTTGGTTAAACAGGGATTTGCTTTACTGGCAAAACTAAAGTGTAGTATTAAATAAGTAAGGATTACATACAATTTTAAAATAAATATTTAGAATCACTGAAACTTATTTTAAGTAAAATGTTAAAAATTCATATATTATACTTTTCCTATTTTCTTTCTTAATAAGTTTTAGTTTTAAAATTTTGAATAAAGGTTCAATACCTTGAAAGAGAAGGATGGCATCCACAAAATTAAAAGACACTAAACTGTTTCAAAAAAATTTTTTTAAAGCCTTCTATAGCATATACTGTATATGCTTTCTAAAGTTCCTTAAAATATTATCCACTCAATACCTTGTACTCATCTCTACATCTAATGGGACATACGTGTATTTCATCAGAGATGAAATTCTTCAATGACTGCTAAAATGAGAATCAAAAAATTATTATAATCTAGTAGTTTGGCTTGCAGCAAGCATTAATCAGAAGTCATAATAAATCCACATGCTTCTTTAGACAGCCCATTAGTCAAACAGTTTTCTATGATAACGACATTGACTAATGGGCTCTGAGTTAGAAGGGTCAATCATAAACTCATCAAATGCTTCATTTAATTTCTTAATTTGGACAAACACAATTTGTTTATGGGAAAGATATCAGGTGTTCATGAATGAATAATGGTTATGAAACCAAACTCCATTAATCAGCTCATGATTACAAATGACTTAGAGATTGTTTATTCTAATTTCATTCATTTGGGTCAACAAAGAAAACATGAGCAAATGAAACCATTTGGAAAAAAATGGCACACTTATTTCTCCATATTTAATAAGGCAATGATAAATACTCTTTCAATAACTATATCAAAAGGACTTTATTACTCAGGTTGATACCATTCCTTTTTCAACTGAGTTGTTAATACCTATGATTTATAAGGAGACCAGGTAAGAAAAAACAAAACACAAAAAACAAGATCGTACACTCCTCAATGCTACTAAAGTTATACTCATTTTATAAGACTTCTCTCTTGACTCCCCAGGCAGGTAGTCACTACTGTGTTTCCACTGCACTTTGTAACTTTGCCTGACATATTGTAGGGTCTCAATATTTGTAAAACAGGTGAATGGTTTGTAGTACTATGTGCTATTATTAAGTATTTGTTTACATGGTTCTGTCCTACACTAAACTGTGAGTTCCAAAGGGGCAGAAATAGTGTCTTAGGGATCTTTGTATTTCCATTGCCTAGTATAAGCCCTGGCACAATTTATTTTTGTTTAAATAAACTCTAAAGAAAAATACTCTATCATATAAAATTCTGATTAAGTAAATTTAGTGACAGTAAAATTTGGAGGTTCTGCATTATTTTGAAAGTACTCAAGAACAGCCAACTAAGGAAGAAGGAAATGTTTTTAAATTACTAAAAGACATCTGTTCTCCCTTTGCCTTCTCCCTTCTTTTTCTACTGTCACTAAATGGCACTGAGGGTAATGAGGCTTCTCATTGGCCTATCCAGGACTGCTGACTGTTCCAGCAGCCATTAGGTGCTGTGCTGGATAAACTTGATTTGCTCCTTCTGATCGACTCTGTGGCCACCTCCACCCTGACCTGGCTATGAACTTTACGGACTACATCAAATAGGTTGCCTTGCCTTTCAGCTACTGTTTGGGTTTAGCCAATAGAAGGCACTGAAGGTAGGTCAATTAGAGGCAAGAGGAATGAGGTTAAGGTTTATTTCTTGCTGGCCTAGGGAGTTTGACAGTGGCTGCCTTTCTCTTCTAAAGATACAGTTTCTGTTGGGATGGCTCTCTCTTATAACAAGCTCTCAAATATTCTACAGCTGCTTTCTTCCCTTTCCCTTCTTAGGCCTAAGGCCTACAGATGGCAAAGACTCACAGCTCTTGCTAGGCCAGGAATCTTGCTGATTCTTCTTAAACCTGCCCAACCCTTTAACAGTCCCTACATTAAACTATTTGTGTATGCCTTTGAGTGTGCCATTTATTTCCTGCAGCCACCCTAACGGTACACTTGCTTATCTTTGGCTACCACACTCCCTCCCAAGCCCCCGGAGGTTTGAGGTGCAATCTATACTCTATTACAGTCAGTATTATAGTATCAAGTTAACTTAGTCCTGGCCCATCTTTTTTGTCAGGGGATGCTGGTCTCTACCACTATGTTTTAGGAAATTTAGAGTTTGCTTTAAACTCTAAATGGTAACTGTTTCTATTCCTGACTTGGACCATTAATCATGCCCTACTGATGGGTTGATGATGAAAGTTTCTGGATGTCTTATCTATTCCTTATTCCTTATCTGATTCCTTCATTTCAGCTCTCAGTCCTGACCTGTTGAGTCTCAAGTTTCCAGATTAGGGAAAATAAAAAATTATTTTCACTAATATAAAACAAAATTCCTAACAAGTAGAAGCCTTTAATGAGTAGGCTACTTCATAAAGAACTAATACATTAATAAATCTTTTATAAATAAAATGTATGATATAATTTATGAGCTCTTTTATTTAAATACAATCAATGCTTCTCAGTTATAAAACACGATCAAAAAATTTTTTTTAATATTAAATATACTGTAAGAAAGACATATCCCATGTTCCTACACCTCTGGGGAATGAAGTTTCATAATTTAACTCTCTAGAACTAACCTATTAAACTTCCAACATGTAAATTACTTGCTTCTGAGTGATATCTTTCTATAATACATTATAAACTTGTACACTATCTTTAAAGTTTTCAATTATAAAAGAAATACCAACTTTAAAAAAAAAAATCAAAGGACTATAGAAAAGTAGAAAATAAATGCACATCACCACTACCATTACTCTCTTCCTCATTACAGTTTGGTGGATATTTTTCCAGGGCTTTTTCCATGCATTTTAAACACACATGCGCACGCGCGAGTTGCAAAAAATATATACACGTCATCATCCTGTACTTTTGCTTTTGCATGGTGCTTTTTTCCCCTTAATAACTTCATAGACATCTTTCTTTGTTAGTCAACATATACAGTATTTAACAATTGATTTTTGTGTGTTTTTCTTGTTTTTTGTGACCTTTATGAAATTGCTTATTAATTCTAAAGGGTATTTTGTTTGTTAGAGTCCTTGGTGGGTTTTTTTTTTCTTTTTCTCATTGCCCTAGCTATAACTTTCCAGTACTATGCTGAATAAGAGTGGTGAAGTGGACATCCGTTCCTGCTCCCACTCCCATTTTGTGTATTTATAAATCATAATTTTCTCTATGTTAAAAAAAAGAACATATACAGTATTTTGCTTGATCACCACATCTTCTTAAACAGAGTATTGCTGAACTCCCTTCAACCTTTCCTTGATGACTTGGAGCATCATAATGAATACTGAAACATTATGTAAAATTTGAGATATAAAAAAACAATGTCCTTAAAGGAGCATGTATAAAGATACCGCCAGTCAGCGCCCCGCCGCGCGTCGGGACCGGGGTCGGGTGCGGAGAGCCCTTCGTCCTGGGACATGGGGTGCGGCCGGAAAGGCGGCCGCCCCCTCGCCCGTCACGCACCGCACGTTCGTGGGGAACCTGGTGCTAAACCATTCGTAGACGACCTGCTTCTGGGTTGGGGTTTCGTACGTAGCAGAGCAGCTCCCTCGCTGCGATCTATTGAAAGTCAGCCCTCGACACAAAAAGAAAAAAAAAAAAAAACAGATACTGCCAGTCAGCAGGCTCATAGTCTAATAGTTTTTGAGATATTTTGTCTGATATTTATAATTTCCTTGTCTTCCTTGTCAGGAATTATATGCCTTTCTTGAGTATTTTCTACCATTATTTTCTAATTTACTCTCATTAACCTGATAGGTTTAAAAGTTAGGTATCCAGAAAATATAAGGCATCAAAATCAGTGAAGAAAAGGAAGAATTATTTAACAAATGGTGCTGAAACTGATTAGCTCTTTGCAGAGGAAAAAAAAACCAAACAACCAAACCAAACAAACAAACCTGTCTTTAGCATCAACACTAAATTCCAGAAAAATTCAAGAGTTAATGATAGAATATTCATAAAAATATAAAAACAATAACCAAAAGAAAATACTGAATATTTAATAGCTGAAGGCTTTTATGGATGAAAGAATTTGGCCTAACCTAAAGAGAGGTCTGGTCTTTGTCTTTAGCTTCTGGAAAGCCAGAGTGATTAGAATATCTTGATTATTCATGGTGGGCCTGTCAGACCAATTCTGATATTTATGCTCATAAGGTAACTAAGGGTGGAGACAGCCACGGCCAATAGTATTAGCAAGGGGGCTGGCCACGCCAAAAGGCCAACTACTTAATTAGAGGGTTTGGGCTCTGGGCCATATGATGTCAGCCCTACCTCCTTTCAGGTAGGTTGAGTTCAAACAAATAAGCAATGAATTAATCAGTCATGCATATGTAACAATGACTGGATAAAATCTCTAGATATTGAAGCTTAGGTGAGCTTCCTAGGCTGGCAATACCCCATGATTATTGTCACACATTGATGCCAGGAGGATGACATATCCTGAGGAAGACAGGAACTTCCTTTGGAACCCTCCTAGACTTTGCCCTATGTGTCTCTTCCATTGGCTGGTTCTAATTTGTATCATTTCCTGTTAATCAATGTGACCATGAGAACAACAGCTTTCAATGACTTCTCTGAGTCTTTCTGGTGAAACATCATCAAATTAGAGGGTGATTTTGGGAAAGCCCTGGACCTTCCGTTGGGATCAGAATTCTTGAACAGACTTGGCAGTCTGGAGGACTGTGCCCTTGACCTCACAGTTTGGCTAATTCCAGGTTCTTTTCTAAGCTTAAACACAATGAAAGATGCACAAAAAGGATATGGTTAAGTAAAAGATTAATAAAGTTAATTAAATACAAATCTAAAAATTCTGTATGCCAAAAATTAGCAAATAAGGTTAAAAAGAAACAACACCCTAAAAATAACACATAAAACCAAGATAACAGATACAGGATTGATAAGATATTAAGAACAAAGAAAAGTCAATATGAAAAATGCGAAATACTCATAAGAGTTAACAAAGAAAACACATAAGTTTACAAAATAATTAAAGGGAAAATACAATGGACTAATTATCAAATGATATGATAGAGTGTACACCATACATATTATTCATATCAATAAGTGTGAACAGGCTCAACTCACCTATTAAACAGATTTTCATATAACTTACAAAAGCAAGACCTAACGATATGCTGTATACACAAGGCACACCTGCAACAAAATGTTTCAGAAAGTCTAAAAATAAGAGATGAGCAAAAGTATACAAGGCAAATGGGAACAATACAGCAGGACTTGGAATCCTGATATCAAAGTAGATTTCAAGCCAAAAAACATTAAATGTGACACAGAAGGACAATTTTTAATGGTAAAGGCAACAACTCAAGATGAAGATATTATTATTAATAGTATCTATGCATTAAATACCATAACATTACATTTGTAAAGTAGAAATGACAGAACATGCAACAAGGTATAGAAATAAACAGGCTATATAGCATTTTCAGTTTTAGACTGGTAAACTAGACCAAAAAAATAGTAACAAAGGGAAGGTATAGGACAGCTAAAAAGAAACATAACCAATAAGGTAAATCTTTATAAATATATGTATCAAACTTTATACTTTGCAAATAGGAAATACATTTTCTTCTCCAGTGTTCATGGAATATTCATGAAAATAAACATCAGTAAATTCCATAAACCAGAAATATTACAAAAGCCACTCTCTGGTCAAAACATAATAAAACTAGAAATTAATAACAAAATCAAACTGTAAAAAGGCCCTTTAACCTGGAAATTAAATAACTCCTAGTTCAAAGGGGAAATAGAAGGCCAAATCATAGAATTTCTAAAAATTAATAACAAAACACTATACAGAATTTATGGTATATATTTACAGCAGTAATCAGAGAAAAACTGGAAACCTTAACAAAAATAAAAATGCATAAGTTAAATTACTAAATCAAAAACCTTGGGGAAAAAACAAGAAGCAAACTGAAAGAAAGCATAAGGAAAGAAATGATAAACATAAAAGCAGGTTGGAAAACAGAAAAATGAAAGATCAAATTAATAAATCATCAAAGTTATTTAAATACCTAACAGAAAAACAAAATAAGAATTGAACAGGAGTAACTAATCATTGAAACAGAAAAAACCACCAAACTCATAAGAGACTATTTTGCAGACCTCTATATAAATATTGACAAATTTGAAAACACAGATTAAATGGATAATTTACTATGAAAATCCACTTCGCCAAAATTAAACTATTTAGAGATTACCAAGCTCAAACAGATCATTTCATATAAGAAATAGAGAATGTTATCAACTACCAAAAAGGCACCAGGTCCATGCTGTTTCACAGGGGAAATCCACTAAGCTATTATATCAAAGATAGTTCTAATATTATAAAAATTAGTCCTGAGCAAAGAAAATGAAAAAAACTGTTTTTATGAAGCAAATATAACAGTGATATATAAACCAGATAAAGGAAGCAGATGAAAAAAGAAAATTACTGACCAATACCACATATGAATATTAATGCAAAAACTAAATGAAATAGGGTACAGAATGCAACATTACATTAAAAAATTACACACCATTAACAAATAGGATTCATTATAGGTTATGTAAGGATGGTTCAATATTAAGAAATCCTTAAATATATTAAAAGATCTAATGTTCATATCAACAGATGCAGAAAAAAATTGACAAAAATCTAATATCCATTCATGATAAAAACTCTCAGTAAACTAAGAAAAGAGGGGAACTTCCTCAATTTCGTAAAGAATATCTACAAAAAAATTATAGCTAACATCATACTTAATGGTGAGAACTTGAAGCTTTCCCACCAAAGTCAGGTACAAGGTAACCAAGTACCCTCTCACCACTCCTTTTAACATCATACTAGAAGTGCCAGCAAATGCAGTAAGACACAAAAGGAAATACACAGTATGTATATTGAGAAAAAAGAAATAAAACTCTTTCTTTGCTGACAACATGCTCATCTATGAAGGAACTCTAAAAGAATCAACAGAAATACACCTGGAATTAATAAGTAATTATAGCAAGGTTGCAGGATACAAGATTAACAAACAGAAGCCAATCACTTTACTATATGCCAGCAATGAACAGGTAGAATTTAAAATTAAAAACAATACCATTTACATTAACACCCAGAAAAATGAAATACTTATGTATAAATCTAACAAAATATGTATAAGATCTATATAAGAAAAACGAAAACATTATGATGAACAAAATCAAAGAAGATCTAAATAAAGAGATATTTCAAGTTTATGACAGGAAGACTCAATATTGTCAAGATGTCAGTTCTTCCCAACTTGATCTATAGATTCAATGCAATCCTAATAAAAATTTCAACTAGTTATTTTGTGGATATCAACAAAATGATTCTGAAGTTTATACAAAGAGGCAAAAGACCCAGAATACCCAATACAATATTGTAGGAGAAGAATAAAGTTGGAGGACTGACACTACTGGACTTTGAGACTGACTATAAAGCAACAGTAATCAAGACAGTGTGGTATTGGCGAAAGAATAAACAAATAGATCAAATAAACAAATGAAACAGAACAGAAAGTCCAGAAATAGACCCACATAAATACAGTCAACTGATCTTTGACAAAGGACCAAATGGAGAAAAGATAACATTTTCAATAAACGGTGCTGGAACAGCTGGACATTCACATGCAAAAAAAAAAAAAAATCAGTCAACATACACCCTTACAACAAGACCTCACACCCTTCACAAAAATTAACCCCCAGTGAATAACAGACCTAAATGTAAAACACAAAATGATGAAACTCCTAGAAGATAACATAGGAGAAAACCTAGATGACCTTCATTACAGCAATGAGTTTTTAGATAATAAGACCAAAGGCATGGTTCATGAAAGAAATAATTGGTAAGCTGGACTTCATTAAAATTTAAAATTTGTGGTCTGTGAAAGACAATGTCAAGAGAATGGGAATACAAGCCACAAACTAGGAGAAAATATTTGCAAAAGACACATCTGATAATGGACTGTTTCCCAGACTACACAAAGAACTCTTAAAACTCAACAAAAGGAAAATGAACAACCCAATTAAAATATGGGCCAAAGACCTTAAGAGACAACTCACCAAAGAAGATACACAGATGGCAAACAAACACTTGAAAAGATGTTCAACATCATATGTCATGAGGAAATTGCAATGAGATACCACTACACACTTTATAGCATGGCCAAAATCCAGAACACTGACAACACTAAATGCTGATGAGGATGTGCAGCAACAAGAAATCTCATTTATTGTTGGTGGGAATGCAAAACGGCACAGCCACTTTGGAAGACAGTCTGGCAGTTTCTTACAAAAATAAGCATACTCTTACCATATAATCTGGCCACTACAGTCCTTAGTATTTACCCAAAGGAGCTGAAAACTTATGCCCATACAAAAACCTGCTCACCAGTGTCTATAGCAACTTTATTCATAATTGCCAAAACTAGGAAGCAACCAAGATGTACTTCAGTAGGTGAATGGATAAATAAACTGTGGTACCAGACAGTGGGATATTATTCAGTGTTAAATTCAGGGCTAAAAAGAAATGAGCTATCAAGCCCTGAAGAGACCAGAGGAATCTTAAATGCATATTAATAAATGAAAGAAACCAATCTGAAAAGGCTACATACTATATGATTTCAACTACAGGTCAGTCTGGAAAAGGCAAAACTATGGAGACAATAAAAAGATCATTGACTGCCAGTGGCTGGGGGTGAGAGGAAGGGATGAATAGGTGGTGCACAGAGGATTTCAAGGGCAGTGAAAATACTCTGTAATGGTGGATATGTGTCATTATCCATTTGCCCAAACTCATAGAATGTATAACACCAAGAGTGAACTGTAATGTAATATAAACTCTGGTCTTCCAGTGATTATGATTATTAATGTAGGTTCATGAATTGTAACAAATGTATCACTCTGGTAGGGGATGTTGATAATGGAGGACAGTATGTGTGAGGAAGAGGTTATATGAGACATCTCTGGACCTTCCCCTTAATTTTGCTGTGAACCTTAAAACTTCTCTAAAAAAATAAAATAAATGTTAAAAAATTAAAGATTATTTTAAAAAATCTAATAAAAAATCATATAGTTATTACCATAGACACTGAAAAAGACTTTGGCAAAATTCAACACCCAATACTAATATGAAAAAAGAAAAACACTCAAGAAAAATAGGAATTAATAGAGAATTAAAATCCCTCTCTCTCTCTCTCTCTCTCTCTCTCTCACACACACACACACACACACACACACACACACACACACACATACCCCCCTTAGTCATAAAGCTGGCATTTTTCCTTAATGGGGTAAAAACAGAGGCGTTTCCACTAAGGTCAAGGCTAAGGTAAATATACCACTATCTTCACTACTATTTAACAATGTACTAAATTAGTGACAAAAAAATTGAATCACTATGTTGTACACCTGAAACTAATATAATACTATAAATAAACTATATTTCAATTACAAAAAAGTTTTCAAAGGAAAAAAATTACAGACAAAAATACTGGAAAAGGATAAGTAAAACACTTTCTATTTGTAATAACATGTTAATATACTTGGAACACAAAAGAGAATCAATGTTAAAATCTCCAACAATAAATTAGTACGGTAGAATTTCTAAATAAATAAACCAAAATTAAAACCCTCATATATACATACACATAATAATCAGATGACATAATGGTAGAGAAAATCCCATTTACAATAGCATCAAAGGTATAAACATAACAAAACATGTAAAACCTAAAAGTGGAAAACCATTCTTGGAAGCCATAAAAGTTGACTTGATTCAGTGGAAAGACATTCCTCATACTTGGATAGGATATCTCAACATCATCAAGATGTCAGTTCTGTCTAAATTCATTTTTAAATTTCACACAATCCCAATAAGAATGCCAACAAGAATTTTTATGGAGCTAAACTGATATTAAAGTTCAGTGGACAAAAATAGTGTAATCTGTTTTACATACCTTGATCACCAAAAAAAATTCACATGAACTATTTATAAAGCAGAAATAGCTTCTGATGTCCTATTTGCAGACTAACCTTACCACAAATAAGTAATAATGGGTGTAGGTCATTTTGTAGATGGTAAGGTTTTCTTTTCCTTATGGGGTTCCAGATCTCTCTCTGTTGAATGGTGCAGGAGCAAATCTACCTTGAGATTACTGATTAGAAAAAGAGGTCTGTATTGAAGGGCAGCAGCATCTTCACCAGCTAACAGTGTACAATGTAATAAATAAAAGTTAAGAGTATCTATTCTACACTGTAAAAATATGACAGAAGGGTAATTCTCATAATTTTTTATTTTTCAACCATTCTTACTGCATTCCCTATATAGTGAAAGGAGAAATTTTTATTAAGCCTATAATATGTAACTTTCAAGTAAAATTAACTAGCATCTTGACTCAAGTAAAAAAATAGTTCAGACAACCTATTACTGACCAACTAATAGATCCGAATAGCTCCCAATTAAAAAATGAACTGAGGAACTGAACAGACATTTTTCCAAAGACATACAACTGTCCAAAGACATACAAAAGGTACATGAAACGATGTGTAAGATCACTAATCATCAGCCAAATGTAAAACAAAACTACAATGAGTTATCACCTCACACTTGTTAGAATGGCTATCATCAAAAAAGACAAAAATATAATAAATGTTGGTGAGGATATAGAGAAAAGGGAAATCTTGTACACTATTTGTAGGAATGTAAACTGGTACAACCACTATGGAAAACAGTATGGAGGTTCCTCAAAAAATTAAAAACAGGACCACCATATGATCCAACAATCCCACTTCTGGGTATATGCCCAAAGGACATGAAATCAGAATCTCAAAGAGATATCTGCTCTTCCAAGTTCATCACAGCATTATTCATAATAGCCAAGATACGGAAACAACCTAAGTGTCCATCTATGGATAAATGGATAAAGATGATGTGATAAATGTATGCAATGGAATATTATTCAGCCACGAGAAAGAAGTAATTCTTTTTTTTTTTTTAAGATTTTTAGAAATTTCATGTAATGTCTGAAACATTTATATTAACATATTTCCATATATATTTCCATACAAATACAAATATTTTTACAAATTTCATGTAATGTCTGAAACATTTATATTAACATATTTCCATACAAATAACCCAATGAAAGTTTAGTATTAGCTGTTTTGTTTGTTTGTTTTTGTTAATCCTATCTGTCGAGAAAGAAGTAATTCTTGCCATTTGTGACAACATGGATCGATCTTGAGGCCATTATGCTGCGTGAAATATGTCAGACAGAGAAAGGCAAATACTGTATGATGTCACTTGTATATGGAAACTAAAAAGGCTGAACTCATAGACACAGAGAGTGGAATAGTGGTTTCCAGGGGCTGGGGAGTGTGATAAATGGGAGATGTTGATCAAAGGGTACAAATTTCTAGTTAATAAGATGAGTAAGTTCTGGGAAATATACAGCATAGTAACTATAGTTAACAATACTGTATTATGGACTTGAAATTTGCTAAAAAATAGATCTTAAATGTTCTCACTGCACACACACACAGAAAATGGCTAATTATATGAGGTGCTGAAGGTATAAATTACCTCAATTGTGGTAATCATTTCATAATATATGTGTATCAAATCAGCATGTTGTACACCTTAAACTTACAGAATGTTATATGTCAGTTACAGCAAATAAAGCTGGGGGCAAGGGGTGATCCAAACAGCTCGTTACATTTTCTAATTCCATAGACATATTTAACCTGAAAACACTTCACCATTTTCACGACATCCATCTCAAGCATTTCTTATCTGAATTGGTTATTAAAGGTTTCCTATATACAGAGTAAAATTTAATCTCCAATTAAGAGTGAAATGATACTATATTAAGAGGAGGGAAAAAAAACAATTTTAGAATATAAATGCTACTAAGTTTGACGGCAGTAATTCTAAAATAAGCAACCTTTATATTCTTTTACCAAATACAAGCATTACATATTCTACAGGTGTCTGAAATTTTAAGGCTTTAAGGTGATATTTTCCTACAACTTTTCCCACAACTTTTCTACAACTTTTCTAGTAAAATACCCATCAACTTTTCTAGTAAAATACCCATCAAGTTGACTTTTTAAAAATCTCTAAAATGATATAGATTATATACACAACAATATATCTAAAGATAAAAATGCAACTTGCAGCTCAGGTCAGAAGAGGTTAATAAAATAACATGGAATAACATGCAAAAATGCTTTGTATTCTGGGAACAGTTATCACATCATAAAATCAGAAAAGTCAATTACAAAGCAGCACAAATGTCTGTGCTATCATTTCAAGGGCATGATATTTCACATGTTTGAAATTTATGATATTCAACTTAAAAAGAAGTGAAATCATATTTTAAAAATATAATGTAGATAATTATACCTTCCATAAGCTAAAGAGGGTTCAATCAGTTCTGAATCAATAATATGTATATTTGAAAAGACTAGCTTTTTAGTAGCTACAGTGCAATGAGAAACACTGAACTAAAGCCAATTATTTATTCATACATTTGACCAACAAAAATTTATTGGGCACAAACTATGTACCTGGGGGAAGGATCACCTGATCCCTAGTGCTAAAACAATACCTGGCATACAAAAAAATTGTTGAATTCAAATGTATAAGTGTCTCTTCTAAAAGTAAATTACACAGTACATTTAAGTACCATAAAAATCTCTTGCAAAGTGAGGAGGTAATAGAAAATAAAATTTGAGAAAATGAAGACAGGCTTAGGCAAAATATGCAATGCTCAAACCCACATTATGAAAAATATTTACACCTCATTATGCTTTTAGATATCTTCCTATAAGTAATTTTAATTCATATTTTATAAAATGTATTTATAAATATTTATAGCAAGATATATTTATAAATGTGCTTGCCTTCCTAAATGAATATTATCCAATAGTTTTACCCAATTTTATTTTATTTTATTTTTTTTGTAATTTTATTTTATTTACATATTTATTTATTGGCTGTGTTGGGTTTTTGTTGCTGCGCGCGGGCTTTCTCTAGTTGCAGCGAGCGGGGGCTACTCTTCGTTGTGGTGCACGGGCTTCTCATTGCGGTGGCTTCTCTCGTTGCGGAGCACGGGCTCTAGGCGCGTGGGCTTCAGTAGTTGTGGCACGCGGGCTCAACAGTTGTGGCTCGTGGGCCCTAGAGTGCAGGCTCAGTAGTTGTGGCGCATGGGCTTAGTTGCTCCCCAGCATGTGGGATCTTCCCGGACCAGGGCTCAAACCCGTGTCCCCTGCATTGGCAGGGGGATACTTAACCACTGCGCCACCAGGGAAGTCCCTTACCCAATTTTAAAAGGTAAAAAAAAAATCCAACAATTGTTTCCATATATACAAAAATTCTTTCATCTAATCAATAGTGATTTGCTAAGCCCTATTTACTTTTCAAGGTCTTTGATTAACATTTTCAGAAATCTTTAGCATGACAATAATAAACAAGTCATCTTTTAAAACAATTCTAAAAATCACAAGACTGCCTTAGCAATCTTTCAAGATCACTATGCAAAACTGAGAAATTATGACCATTTCAAGTATTACTTAAGAGAGTCCTAACAGAAGAAATTAACCACCCCATGTGGAATAACTCTGAACCAATGAAAAGTACACTTAAATGGAGCTACTACTGTCACATCAAGAATTATAAGGGATTCATATTCCTTCCAGGAAGTGCCTTAGGAACCACTACATACAAAGTATTTAATTTTAAAAGTATTAATTACATTCAAGTTCCCTAATTTTAATTCAAAACTGAAAATTGGGCTTCCCTGGTGGCGCAGTGGTTGAGAATCTGCCTGCCAATGCAGGGGACACGGGTTCGAGCCCTGGTCTGGGAGGATCCCACGTGCCGCGGAGCGACTGGGCCCGTGAGCCACAATTACTGAGCCTGCGCGTCTGGAGCCTGTGCTCCGCAGCAAGAGAGGCCGCGACGGTGAGAGGCCCGCGCACCGCGATGAAGAGTGGTCCCCACTTGCCGCAACTAGAGAAAGCCCTCGCACAGAAACGAAGACTCAACACAGTCATAAATAAATAAATAAATAAATAAAAGAACGTGAATTTCTTTAAAAAAAAAAAAAAGTAGTAAACTTTAAAAAAAAAAAAAAAACTGAAAATTATCCTTTATGAGCATATGTAATATATATATATAATATTGGCATACTAACCAAAAAATTTTCTGAAAACATTAGACATGTATGGTTTTTCATTTAGATAATATTTGATTAAATTTTGTTTAGATGATGTATTACATAGAAGTAGGGAAAGCTAGTGTAGTGGTTCAGAATTAGCCTCCCCTTTTACATGAGGATTACTTTGAGCTAAAGGCAGTCAAGGCCCTGTGAGTTCAGGAGAAACTACTGCCCCTCCCTTAAATACCTAGAAGAATATAAATTGGGGATTTTTCCCAGAAAAGAGTTGCTATAGGAGATAAATTTTATCTAAGTGGTGCCATCTATATGGCAGGGCAAACATTTCATTACCAAATATCTGCTCATCTTCTTATTGTCCTGTGAATGACCCTCCTATGCTTGGACGCTTCAGGCCCCTAACCCATTCCTTAACTCAGTACGGCACATATGCCTTTTACCTTTCTGTCTTTGAACCTCTCGTGTATGTGGGGTCTCTGACCTTCTCGTACAAACGAAATTTTAAAATGTGCCTCATTTCAAGTTAATTCTTAGACCAGACAGAAGAACCTAAGAGGGTAAAGGAAAGTTTTCTTTCTCTCCAACACTAGCCTGGAAGATTTTGCATGGTATAAATTTCCCATCAAAGTCTGATTAATCCTTTCTATATCAGGATTTGCTATAGAGGAAAATTTGTATATTTTACTTGGTTAAAAACCACAGGTTCAGCTATCTGGAGATGAGTTTTCCTTTCTGATTTATGGATGAGGGATAGGGAGAAAAAACACAGCAGGATATCCCAGATTTTCTCTCCTCTCCTCCCATTTTCTTTTGTCACACTATCTCTCTTCTTGTGTAAATCTACTCAGCTACAAATTCTAAGTTAAATGATAGCGCCATATGAAAAGTCAACCTCAATGGTTCGGGATATTTTGTGAATTGCATCACATACAAATAGGAGCAATTGAGATGAGCTGTACAGATAATATGTATCCCCACTCATTCACAACCAAAGAGTAAAATACCCAATCCACTTGAGTACTGTGATAACCAACCTATTTCCCCTATATTCACAAGGCATGAAACAGTATTATCTATGTGCATACAATGATGTTGCTTCAGTGTTTTCTTATAAGAACATGGAAATGGTAACCATAAAGTGTTAGAGATATATCCTCTACTATTGTTCCCAGAACAATGGCAAACAATGAGCAAAGAGCACTGCTTACTGGAAAATATTAGAGAAATTACTATGTAACAACATACCACTTCCTGGAAGAAAAAGAATCCAAGCTTATTTTTAACTCCCAGTTTAAGATTTAACTTCAATGGCATATAAATGCACATCTACTCATGCTACCAGTGACATCATTCATTCATCCAACCAACTATTAACAAACAAAGGCTTCTAACACCAGGGTATTGCGTTAGTTACTGGAAAATACAAAGTTGACAGTCCTTACCTAGAGGGGCTTATCACTTAACTGAAGGAATCATGCATGTAAATAATTCTAATGAAGTATTTATAATTGCTATGAATACAAGCTATAATATATACAATATAAAATTTCAGAAAATCTAATACAACAGTATAGTATATAAAAAGAAGTACATCATGTCCAAGTGGTGTTTCTCCCAGGAATCTAAATAAGATCTGTTTAACATTTAAAATCAACCAATGAAATTCAACATATCAATACTAAGAAAGGAAACACATATGATCATCTCAATAAATGCAGAAAAGGCATGTGACAAAATTAAACACTCATTCCCGATAAAAACTCAAAGCAAACTAGGAATAGAAGAAAAATTCCTCAACCTAAAAAGGGCATCTATTCTACAGTTAACATCTTGCTTGATGGTAAAAGACTGAATACTCTCTACCTAAACTAAGATCAGGAGCAAATGAAGGATAGCCACTCTCACCACTTCTATTCAAAATTGTGCTTGGAGGTTCTAGCTAAAATAATAAATCAAGAATAAGAAAGAAAAGGCACTCAGATATGAAAGGAAAAAATAACTTGCTCTATTCATAGATGACATGATTGTCCATGTAGAAAATTTAAAGAATATTAAAAAAAACCTCTGAGTTCAACAAAATTATAGGATATAAATTTAATACTCAAAATGGAACTGTATTTTATATACTATCCATGAACAACTGGAAATTGAAACTTAAAAAATCTTATGTTCACAATGGCACCCCAAAACATAAAATGCTTTAGGAATAAATCTAACAGAATACATACAAGATCTATACGCCAAAAACTACAAAACTCTGATGAAAGAAATCAAAGAACTGGAGGTAGAGAACTATACTATTTTCATGGGTGGAAGATTCAATACTGTTAAGATGTCAATTCTCTCCAAACTGATGTGAAGTCCACATTTCAAGGCTTACCACAGAGTTACAGTAATCATGAGAATATGGTAATGGCAAAAGGATGGATAGACATATAGATCAATGGAATAGAATAGAGACTCCAAAACAGATCTAGTCATATGTGGTCAATTCATACTTTACAAAGGTACAAAGACAATTCAGTGGAGGGAAACTATCTTTTCAACAAATGTTACTGGTACCGTTAGATATCCATATACAAAGAAAAGAACCTCAACCCATACTTCTATTAATACAAAAATTAATCTAAAATGTATTATAGATCTAAATGTAAAATCTAAACTATGAAAATTCTAGAAGAAAACATAAAAGCAAATCTTTGTTCTTTGGTTAGGCAAAAATTTCTTAGATATGACACTAAAAGCACAATACATAAAAGAAAAAACTGATAAATTGGACTTCAACACATTAAGAACTTCTACCCTCCAAAAGACACTAGTAAGAGAATGTGAAAAATATGTGCAAATGACATATCTGATAAAGAAATTTTATCAGGAATTTACCTAATTCTCAAAACTCAGCAACTGAAAAACAAATAACTCAATTTTTTAAAAGGGAAAAGAGGACCTACGATGGCAAATAAGCACATGAAGAGACACTCAACAACATTCATCATGAGGGATATTCAGATTAAAACCACAAAGAGACATCTCTAAACACCAAAACTAATAATACCAAATACTGACAAGGATGTGGAACAACTGGATTTCTCACACATTGCTTCCTAAGTGCAAAATGGTCCAGCCACTTGGAAAACAATTTGTAGTCTCTCATAAAGTTAAACATAAAATTATCAAATTATCCAGCAATCCCAGTCTTGAGTATTTACCCAAATGAAACAAAAACTTATGTTCACACAAAATCCTATTTGAAAATGTTGTAATGGTTTAATTCATAATTGTCCAAAACTGGAAAGAACCTAAACATCCTTCAATTAATTAACCCATACAATGGAATACTATGCAGTAATAAAAAAAGGAATAAACTACTGATATATGCCACAGCATGGATAAATCTTAAAAGCATTATGCTAGGTCAAAGAAACCAAACTCAAAAAGCTACTTATTACACTATTACATTTATATGACATATTAGAAAAGTCAAGACTGTAGGGACAAAAAACAGATCAGCTTCCAGGAGCTAGCCAGGGGGAGGGGTTCACAACAAAGGGGAATGGGGATATTTTAAGAGATGATAGAATTGTTCAACATCTTGATTCTGGGTGCTGTTATACAACTGTTTGCATTTGTCAAAAACCAAAGAACTGTCCCTAAAAAGGGTATATTTTACTATTTGTAAATCTTTATTTAAAAAAAAACAAAAATATTGTTTAGAAAATAGCCAAGGCATAGACAAGGAAAAAATATTTATAAACTATACATCTGACTTGTATTCAGAATATATAAATAACTCTACAAGTCAATAATACGAACAATTCCTTTTAAAAATGGGCAACAGATATGAGCAGATACTTCACAAAAGTATACAGGTGACAAATGATTTCATGAAAGATGCCCAACCTCATTAGTCATCACAGGAATGCACATTAAAGTCGAATGAAACGCAACACATTTAACAGAATGGCTGAAATTAGAAAAAAACCAACAACATCAAAGTGATGCCAAGGATGGGGAACAAATGAGACTTCCATAATTTTCTGTGGAAACACAGAATGGTACAGCACTTTGGAAAACCGTTTGGGATTAAAGTTAAGCCTATACTTACTATATAACCAAGGAATCCCGTTCCTAAGTATTTACTCAAGAGAAATGAAACTATGTGTTCACACAAACTTGTACTCAAATGTTCATATAAGTTTTACTCGCAAAAACCATAAACTGGAAACAACCCACCTGTCCACCAAGTGTTGAACAAATAAACAAACTGGTATAGATATACAGTGGAATACTACTCAGCAATAAAAAGAACTGATGCTCACAACAATGTGTGCAAATCTAAAAAGCATTATGCCAAGTGAAAGACTCCTGACACAAAAGTCTACACACCGTATGATTCCATTCACATGGCATTTCGAAAACAACAAAACCATAGTGACATAAAGCAGATTAGTGGTTGCTAAGGTCCAAGGGGAGAGAATTGACTTCAAAGGAGTAAAAGGAACTTTTTGGAGAAATATAAATGTCCTTTATCAAAAATTTTGGTGGTAGTTACACAACTGTATACATTTGTCACAACTTAACAAATTTCATACTAATTGTTGGGGAATTTTATCGTGTTTAAATTAAAACTTTTCTATATCTCTTTAGGTTCTCTTCATAACTTCAAAACAATTGGAAAATGAAGACAAGCCAAAATTTTTTTTAAAAAAACCTGAAATCTCACCACGCAGAAACAATAACCGCTATTAGCATTTTGATATAAATCACACAGGGTATTTTTCAATGTAAACATGAATTTTTGGTCAAACTTAAAATAAGATCAGATCCTTTACATTGTTCAGGAGCCACCATTTTTTGAATTCCAAAATAGATCACAAATATATTTCTACTTCAGTAAATATACTTACTGTGTACACTAAAAAGAAAAGCAGACTATGCTATGATTCTCCCAGTTGTAAATGAACACCAAGAATTCCTACCGTATAATATCTTTTTGTTGTCATTAATTATTTCAATATTTGCAAAATTTATTTCTAATATATGACTGTTTAATTCACAGGTCTTGGATTCTCTAAGGAATGAATTTTTTAGTTTTGCTATATAAAATTCAAAGAAATCCTTTATAAAAATAGAACAAAATCTTAATTTTTATGGGATGATATGCAATTAAAAATAACAGTTAACATTAAATAAATATTATTAAAAGAATTTTTTGGAAGAGAGTTATTTGTTGATTTGTTACCATCAACTCTTTGTAAATTTAAGGGAAGATGCTGTACTCACACACAAAAAGGACCACTCTATTTAAACAGGTTTTTTTTTTTTTTTTTTAATGAAAGAAAAAAGAAACCCCAGGGTCTAAAATGTAATGAGTGATCCTATTAGTTCCACCAGACTAAAATCATACAGTCTACGTATGTGGTCTTTTCAGCCACATCTGTCATGAACCATTTTTACATCACAAAATGCAAAATACTGAGCACTGATTTACTAGATGAGACCTGGGAAAGTATTCATCATTTGATTTCCCCCTAAAAGAAAAACTGGCTCACAGGAAGACAGGTGACAGTTCTTTTCAGATCACAATCAGAACTTACACATTTTAGAATCAAATCTTCATATAATTCAAGCAAACAGAAAAAAAAAAATGAAATAAAAGATTAAGTAAAGTGGAAAAACAAAAGAAATCTCAATTATGACTTTCTTAAATCCAAACATTTTGCTTGGCTAGGAAACATGGACCATACATTAAAAATATTTATAATATGTGAAAATGTATAAACATGCTTGCCACATAGTAGATGCTCAATAAATGGTACTCTTATTATTTTAAATACTTCATGAAATACATACTTATTGAGCATTTTATATACTGATCTGATATTCCTCCTTTCAAAAGCTCTCAGTTATACATGGAACTTAAATGGAACTAAAATGGAATTTTTACTTAACATAAAATGTATAGTATAGAAGAGTTTTGAATTAATTATTTCTTTGACTTATCTGAAATCTGTATTAATCACTTTTTGGTAAATTTCTGCACATAATGTTATTTACTCTTATCATAAAACCAGACCTATAATTTCCCTTATAGGAAAAGGGTGGCTGTTATTCCAAATTTTTTAATGGCTTAAATTAAATATTAAAGGGTGCTTAATTTAAAAAAACTTCATTACATAATTCTGTGTTAGATAAATTATTTACAATGATTCTAAAACCACTGAAAAAGAAACTGCATACTTGATAAAGCAAACATCCAAATCTTATACATTTGTCAGTCTTTCAATAATGAATTCTGGGGAAAAATAAATTCACAGACACCCAAGTGAATTGGCAACTGTAAGTGACAGAAGCCCTTCTAAATCCTCTGTTTACACTGGGGATTAGCGGAGTAGATTTTGAGTTGCAAACTGAACAGTCCATGGTCAAGGGAACCTGCTCCCTGTCAGCCCGCAGGGCATAAGGACAAAGCATGGTCCTGGCAGGAAGTGACCCATAAACATATTCCTACCCAGGATTTATACAAAGCCAGTCTGCCTCACAGAAACTCCATATGACCATTAACTGGCCTGCAAGGCCTGCCAGGAGGCCTAATTACAGGTCTACAGAGCCCAATAACAAAAGCTGAAGGGCTTTAGCCTAGGGATGATCTGCTTTATACTGACTTGAGAGAGTCCATATAGAGGACCCAAAAGAAAGAGGTTTAGCTTTAAAATTCTCCCCAGAGAGCCAGCATTGTACTCAAGTCTAGAAAGCCCACATGCAACATACTTCAGCTAGGCTTAAACATACCACCCTCTCAAAATTAACATTCAACTACTGTCTGCTTAACATCTGCTCAAACATGGCAAGTTGCTGTGATATTGTTAGACTCTAACTGATAGCTTTCTTCTTACTAAATATTATTGGGGATAAATAATAGTCATTCAAATATAAATGTGTAACTGATGCTAAAACAAATAACTTATATTTTCTGAAAGTAATTTACTTAATAGTTCTCTTTAGGAAGCACTAGTATATCTTTTTGGATTAACACAAAGTGCAAAATCATGCTCATTATTGGACACTGGGAGTTAAATTAACATTATCAATTTGATTTTGCATTAAAGGTATTAAATTTTATGTAGAATTTCTGAAGAAATGTGGTTTTGCAGAAACCACATTCGATGAAAAAAAGGTTTTAACCAATGCCCAAGTCAATGAAACTATTTAAGGTTGTATACATTTGTTTCTTTTAAAAAGCACAAGAATTCTTAATTCTTGATAACTTCTTTTAACTGTATATGTATGGTGGTATGAGGAGGATGTTTGGCTCAATATCTCTTCTTTAATTACCCCATAAAGCCACTCTGGTGATGCCATAAAAAACTACTTCCATTCCTCCTGGCTAATGTTTATAGAACGCTCAGTTATATGTTAGGTGCTGCTCTAAAAACTTTATTACGTTAATTTATTTAGTTTTCATTAAAACTCTAAAGGTATATATTCTCATTCCCATTTCATAAATGGAAAAACTGAGGTTGAGCAAGGTTTAACAATTTTCCCATGGTTTTGTCAGTAAATAATGGATCTGGGAATAGCACCCAGGCCATCTGACTTCAGAACTTGACCACCATACTCTATTGCTTTTCATACTAATTGCAAACATTTACTGAATGCTTACTATGTACCAGGTACTATTCTAAGTGTTTTACAAATGTTAACGCACTTAAAGTCCATAACAACCCCATTAGTTATGTACTATTAGTATCTCCATTTTATAGATGAGGAAACTAAAGAAGAGCAAAGGGGAAGTGACCTGCTCAAGCTCACAAAGTTAGTGAACGAAGCCGGATGTGAATCTAGACTAACCAACAAGCAATCAAGCAGAAGTCTACATGGGGAAAAAAAGAAGTCTGAAAACTATTTATTTATATGAAATAGAAGTTAACTTTTTAATCACTTGCTATGTTTTTTTAGGTTTGCCCTACATGAAAGCCTCTCTCACAATAAATCAACCTACTTCTTGGAGCCAGGGATCAGTGGTCAGAAGCAAAACCTCTGTCGATGTTAAATCAGGGTTGCAGAATGGCTTTCTATGTTCCCCAGAAACAGTACAACATTATCATGGCAATTCCATTTGTAATTCTCAGAACTACAAATATTTAAAGCTAGACTGGACTTCAGAGAAGTACTGGGACTTACAAGATTAGATGGCTATGAAGAGAAAGGGTTAGGACTTGGCTTCCAGGTACTTAATGGGTAACTAAGAGAAGAAAATTCAAGTTTAACATGCTGCAGAATAATTGGGATGGAGTGAGGCACTTATGGCTTATTCCCAAAAACAGCTTCTTTCCTCGATATAGTGTTCTTACGTGTGTAACTCTTCTGTGTTTTACAATACTTAATTAGCTTCTATCCCAGCAAGGGTCACTGAAATGCATGTCCATAGTTAGGGTGAAGATGAAAACACTGGTAATCACAGAACATTACCCTAGATTTTTCAAAGTTCTCAGAAATATAGCTACTATGAGCACCCTAATAGTTAAGGAAAAGAACTTTTATTCTGAATAAAACATTAATCCTTTTGTATTATCAATTAAAAACAACTCATTTCAGAATCAAAGGCTTGCTTGAGGATAGAAATTATTTTATTATAAGGTAATTGTAGCATTATGCCTAACAAAACAAGATACGTATTTGGTAATGTTTTCTATCACCCTTCTTTCTGCTCAACGTAACTCAGGGATTTAACCTATGAATAGAAATAGCTCAGGAGTCAGAAATCATTGGATTTGAGCCCTGGTTTTCCCACTTACTAGGTATGTGATCTTTTACAAGTCATTTAAGCTTTCGGGATATTTGTAAAATGGAGTTAATTAGCTCTCCATGCAGGGATGTGAGTCAAATGATAAAAGATTTATGAAAATGCTTTGAAAACTATAAAGCACAATAAAAAGTGCTGTAGATATTATTTAGAAAATGAAATATTACACAGAAATTTTATGATAAAGGGGATTTACCATACATGCATTAAAAAAACTTCTATTTCTCTTATAACATTAGAGATATAATTTTAAAGGTTGCAGGTGTCAATAATTCTATTAAAAGTAAAATATTAAGGAGATTTTTAGAGAAAATTATCTCTTGAAACTATGTTGTGAGAAGTGTCATTTTTTCATGGTGATGAAAAATATTTATGTTTTGGAAAAATCTCTCCTCTAAATTCTTCTTCAGACCTATGAGCATATGGAGCATAAGATGACATTGTGGGGTTTTTTTGTTTTTGTTTTTAAATGCATAGTTTTTTTAAAAAAAATAAATTTATTTATTTATATTTATTTTTGGCTGTGTTGGGTCTTCGTTTCTGTGCGAGGGCTTTCTCTAATTGCGGCGAGCGGGGGCCACTCTTCATCGCGGTGCGTGGGCCTCTCACTGTCGCGGCCTCTCACGTTGCGGAGCACAGGCTCTAGAGCGCAGGCTCAGTAGCTGTGGCTCACGGGCCTAGTTGCTCCGCGGCATGTGGGATCTTCCCAGACCAGGGCTCGAACCCGTGTCCCCTGCATTGTTAGGCAGATTCTCAACCACTGCGCCACCAGGGAAGCCCGACATTGTGTTTTTGTGGAAAATCAACTAATGTGTGGAATGACGCTAACAAGACAAACAACAGTGACAGCAAAAGCGATGGAGACGAGTCTTTAAGTAAACTCATTATCTTCCTTCTTCCTCCTGTGTGATAATCACATTTCGTTATCTCTTTTGTCATGTACTACCTTCAAGTTTAAGATTAAAAGTTAGATTATTGCCATGTATCTTCTACTTCTGAAGCCAGGGAACTTTTCAATATATTTATTTAAAATCCACCAAAGAGTGGTTTAAATGAGCACACCAGCATCCAAAGGCTTAATTTTCAGTTACCCAGAATATTATTTCACAGTGACTTACTCACCAAAGATTAATAGCTGGAATTCTATTTGGCATAGTGACACTCACTACAGGCACCGTTAAAACTCCTGGGAAAGATCCAGAAGTTTTAGATATGGTTCCTGACCTTCAGACATTTATTATTTCATTGGGAAAATAGGTCCAACACTCATGAAACAAATATTAATATCAGCAGTATGTGAGTAAATACCAACATGAATGGTGTGCATAGAAAAAAAGAAAAAGAATTCAAAGGAGAACAGAAAGATTACATGCTGTAATGGTCAGAGAAATCACGTGGAAATGTTATTTGAGATTCGTACTGAAGTGTTTAGAGAGAGAAAGGGGAAGGAGAAAGACATTTCTAGAGGAGAAAAAAATCACAAGCAAAAATTCCCAGGTAGAAAAGAACATGAGTAACTCAAAGAATAACGAGAAGAAGTATAAAAATGAATTCTAAGAAAAAAAGTTAGAAAAGTCTGTGAATCCACCATACAAAACCTTGGAACCTTAAGCACATAAGTGTAAAATTGATCTTGTAAGCAATCTAGAGCCAGTGAATAATTTTGAGCAAAGGAGCAGCATGACCAAGTGGTGGCTGAGAAAGAATCATCTAGCAGTGGTACTCACCAGAAGCAATATGGAAATAATTTTCTGGTGGCTACCATCTGCCAGACTCTGGGCTAGGTACTTCACTTATAATATTTATCTTCACAACAATCCTATAAGGTAATCATCATCTTCTCCCCCTACAGACTAGGAAATAATGGTGTAGGGAAATCCTCAAAACCTAAATATTGATACTGTCAAATAGGTAACTTAAATATGCAACACGGTCTAGTTGAGACAATAGGGGGCTATAATTTTATACTGCTGGTGGGAATGTAATATGGTTCAGCCGCTGTGGAAAAGTTTGGTGGTTTTACAAAAAGTTAAACAAAGAATTTACCAAATGACTCCATAATTATACTCCTAGGTGTATACCCCTCAAAATTACAAATGGTTACTCAAACAAGTATATATATATATGCATGTTCAAAGCTACACTGTTCACAATAGCCAAAAGGTGGAAAAAACCCAAATTTCCATCAATAGATGAATGGATAAACAAATGGCATGTGTGTAAACACACACACATATATATATATATATACACACACACACATTCAGTGGAATATTATTCAGCCATAAAAAGGAATAAAATACTGACACAGGCTACAACATGGCTATACCTCCAAAACATGCTAAATGAAAGAGGCTAGACACACAAGGTCACACACTGTATGATTCCATTTATATGAAATATGCAGAATAGATAAATCCATAGAGATAGAGGGCAGGTTGATGGTTGTGGTTGCCAGGAGCTGAGGGTAAGGAGAGGGGAGAGAAATTGCCTAATAGGTAATAGGTTTTACTTTGGAAATGTTTTTAAACTAGATAGAGGTGGTGGTTATATAGCTTTGTGGATGTATTTAATGCCACTGAATTGTCACTTTAAACTGTTATGTTTTATTTTGTCTTATGTGAATTTCACCTCAATAAATTACTTTTAAAAGGAAAGAACTACAGTAAACTAGAAAATACACACATCTGCCATATTCCATTTTAAAAAAAAACCGTTTTGGCTAAACAATAAACATCAAACTACTGAAGGTCACAGAATGAGTGAGCAGTGGAAGCAGGCTTAGAACCCTTCCACTATTCACCACCCTCTCTCGGGAGAAGAGACAGAATTGAAGCAAAAGACCAACTAGGAGGTAATGGATTAACCTCTGGGTGGATTGTTTGGTGTCCAGACTAAGGAGTTGGCAGTGGGAAAGATAATAGAGGGATAACTATAAAAAATATTTCAAAATAAGTCATTAATTCTAGGTGAATGACTGCCTATAAAGAAGTCAAAGATAAACATTTCAAGGTTTTGAATCTTAATGAATGTGATAATGGTAAAAGTATTTTTTAAATGAAAAGAAAGAAGTCATGGCCAAGAGGATTTTTAATTGGATTTACTCAATATCATAAAGTAAATCATTATCTGAAGTTATATTGATAACTTAAAGATTCAATCTTACAAATTTATATAGTTTTACAAGCTTGAATCCTCCTGCATTTGGAAAAAAACAAAACATCTTAGATGTAACCTTAACTTCACATCACCTTCAAATTAAAAGTTAAACAAGAGACATGAAACTTCATTTCAATTGCATTTTGGCAATGAACATGAAAGAAGATTCTATCTAAATCTGAAGATTTAGCATAGCAAAATATAAAAATGTTAACAGTTTAGTATATACAAAATATGATCATAACAAATACAATAAAATCTCTGACTTCAAATTCAAGGTACATGGTTACATTTTGCTTAATGTATTTTACTCATACATATGTCTTTCAAAATCATACCGCTAGTAATTATTGCCAAATGTTATTAAATATATTTTAATTCCAAACCAAGGCCATTATTAACATTCACTAATAAATCAATAACAATGCAATGGTTATATATAAAACTTTCTTCTGGGACCCACAATTAGAGTAAAAGACTAAGTCTAGTCAGCAAGATTTCTACATATGAAGCCTATCTACCAGATTATGGTAACTATAAGGCTGAAATAAATCCTGGCTCAAGAATCTAGCATACAGCCTTAAGTTCTTCCCTATACCCAATTTTAAGGCCCTAAAGTTGAGGGTGTTTTCCCTGGGAACTCAAGTAAACTCCAATGAGACAGAATGGGAACTACCAGGCCTTCCTATCCAGCCACCTCAGTCTTAGGACCAGGCTAGACTTTATCCATGAGCCTTACCAGACTGAGCTCAAGTTCTTATTCCCCCCTACTTTATTTTGCTTGTTTGTTTATTTTTAATAATACAATGAATACCTTGATTCATCACTGAAACAGAGATCCAGAACCTTGACAATAAGTTCTATATTTGCTTAGTGCTCCCCTATATCCGTCTATCTGCTTCTCCTCTCAAAGGCCACAAGTTCTCATTAATAACAGTAATGTATGTTTTTCAAAGGGGTATAATATGTTATTTCATGTTATAAAGCAATATAGTCATGGAAATGGCATCAAAAAACAAAATCTGGTTAAAATGGTTTCTTAACCAGTGACAATGGTTACAACACAATCCTTTTGTAAAACAATTTAGCAAGAATGTATAAAAAGCCACTCTACATATTAGCACCCTCTAATCTCATAAACTCATTTCTATAGTAATCAATTCCAAGAAAATAAGCTAAACTATGAAAAACATTATTTGTAACAGGATGTGCATAACAGTATTATGGATAAGAGGGAAAAGCTAGAGACAATGTAAATGTTCAATAAGAAGAAAATGATTAAATAAATAATCCTATATCTAGCTAAGGTCTGTCCTTTGCTTATGGGGGGCAATGTTAAGTTTTTTAATTTGAAAATTGTCATAATATTTTGAATGTTTGTCAAATTCACAGAACCTCCCTACTTATCCTTAATAGAATTTAGAATGTTAAATTAAAAAATGAGGAATGACAGCTGGAACCAATATAAGCAAGTTATACACTGAGGTCTGCACTGTCAGATCTGTTTTATAATACGCTTTTTGTGACCGCCTAGAGGGGTGGGATAGGGAAGGTGGGAGGGAGACGCAAGAGGGAGGAGATATGGGGATATATGTATATGTATATCTGATTCACTTTGTTATAAAGCAGAAACTAACACACCATTGTAAAGCAATTATACTCCAATAGAGATGTTAAAAAAAATTTTTTTAAAGGTAAAGAAAACTGTATAAAACTATGAAATACAATTCTTTATAGTTGCATTAATAGAAACAAATATTTTCTGGACTAAGCACCATAAATATTTTCCTTTAAAGCAAGAGTTTGTCAGTACTCAAGTAATGAACCTGGAAATATTTCTTCTAAGCAAAATGCCACTAAAGAATGAATATATATTATATAAATAACAAAGAATCGTATTAACTAGCTTTATCCTATAGTATATTTATTGGAGAGTCAAAATTTGAAAAACCTAACAGTAAGCAAAATTTTAGTATATCATGTTTTCTATGTAATTAAAGATAAAATGAGTAAGATCAATACATAAAGATAAATGACTTTTAAAGTAATATGAAGTGGTATAGAGATTCACAGTCAAAATATTAATTTTTATATGGTAAGTTACTTCAATTAGTGATTTATGAAGCTAGTATATCATTTATACTGGTATTCCCAATCTTTAGACTGTAGACAGGTTGGGTAGGAATTAAAGGAGCTAATCTAAGAAATCCTTGAATTAATATGCATACATGTATTTTTGCAATTAATATTAAAAATATAACTACTATCATTTGGTAGTCTGAAATTACTTTTGATGTCAAAATAGAATTCTCATTTTCCAGTTGGAAATTATGAACTCTTTACAGATCTTTAAAAAGTAAATAATTTTAAGAAACATGTACTCCTTTGGTAATATTATTCTAACCCTACCTCATGCTTGATCTTGACAACTTATTAGTTGAATGTAACATATATTTTTAAAAAGCACATTAAGATTCAGAGTAAAATATCAGTACTTGGAAAAGATAACATGGATCGCTTATATTTTTTAAAAAGTAAAGTATTTAATGTGTACATGAATCTGGGTATTATAATCTAAAATCAAAGAAAGAATTATTGTGCAATTGAGATATTAAAACATACAGATTTTTAAGATTAGATGGTATCCAGACAAATAGTCCAATGAGTTAGTCTAATGTAACTGGAAGAATTATTAAACATTTATCTCATTTCCTTTAGAGCAAAACCTTGATCTAAAAATCACACCTTATATAAAAATTAAATCAAAATGATCACAGCCTCAAATATAAAATGTAAAGGTATAAAATTCTTCTTAAATATGCCACTAAAAGCACAGTCCATAAAAGACAAAAATCAATAAACTGGACTTCATCAAAATTAAAACTAAAATCGAAGCCAGTTTTATAAATAAGAAGATAAAGAATGACCTTTTAACATCATACTATAGCAATAAATATGTGAGGTAAAATACAGCCATACAAAGATCTCATAAATTTGTGAGGCTCTATGAAAATAGGTGTTTTGCTCTTTGACCTATCTGTAAGCATGCTAGGATTTATTTCACATATTTTCATTTAAATAAAGTTAATTATTAACACTTACCAGCAGCTTCAAGAACCAGTTGTAGTCTTGCTTTGGCCTGTTCAGCTGGGGGCTAAAAATCAACCATAAAAGACACTTACAAGGTAGTTTTAACAGAGCTTTAAATTAATGCATTATTATGTGAGTATCAGAAAATTGAGAGAACTTTGTCATAATCAGTATTAATATCCACCCACATCTTAACAAAATTCCATCACAGCAGCTCTACCAATCTACTCTCTCATCCTAGTAATCAAATCACACTTTTCATTATTATGATGCAAGAATGAAGTTCTTCTTCTTTTTTTTTTTTTTTACTGGAAAAACTTTTGTTATCCAACATGTACCAGTCAGCAACTGCCTAAATACATGCAATTTAATAAGGAAGCAAAACCCACACATTTAACAACATACTCTCAAGTTGTGTTGTTTCTTTCAATATGGAAACATGCAAAATGACCTATTAGAATTTAAATAGCAACTTAAAGTCCAATACCTCAGGCAAATCATATCCTAAAACCAAATATTTTCTGCTTTCCTTACGGTATTTGAAAGGAGCAATTGTGATAAAGATAGGACACAATGTGAGTTACTGCTTTCAATTTCTACTAACTGTCCTAAAATTATTCTCTCAATGAACTTTGATTCAATACAGTTGATAATGCTGAAACTACTTTCCTACCAGTGACCTTATTCTGAGATTTTTGGATAATATGTTGATGGTATCCAAACTATAAGATGGATTGTATCAAGGTTATGATCTTTATGAAAGACTTGTTAAAAACTGTTTTTAATACTTAAGACTTTACATTTCTTTTTTTTTTTTTTTTAATTATGTATGTATTTATTTATTTATTTTTGGCTGTGTTGGGTCTTCGTTTCTGTGCGAGGGCTTTCTCTAGTTGTGGCAAGCGGGGGCCACTCTTCATCGCGGTGCGCGGGCCTCTCACTATCGCGGCCTCTCCTGCTGCGGGGCACAGGCTCCAGACGCGCAGGCTCAGCAATTGTGGCTCACAGGCCTAGTTGCTCCGCGGCATGTGGGATCCTCCCAGACCAGGGCTCGAACCCGTGTCCCCTGCATTGGCAGGCAGATTCTCAACCACTGCGCCACCAGGGAAGCCCTACATTTCTTAAGATGTCAGTAAGTGACTAAATAATCTCATGTTTATATATAATACCATCATTTGAGAATTAACATTTTACAAGATATATTTGAATGTTTTGCTATTTGTGAAAAAACAGCCTGAATGAAAAGAATTACATAATTGGATATGGAAAGAAGATGTTGTGCTCAGAAAAGTGTAAGAATTTGAATGGTATTTCTGAATAAACTGTAAGAAACAGGATAGGAGAGTGGTAGATGAGACAGGAAAGAAGACAGGGCTAGCCTTTTATACCACAGAAGAGGGATTAACAAACTATGACCTAAACCTGGTTTTGTAAATAAGTTTTATTGGAACACAGCCATGCCCATTGGTTTATATATTGTCCATGGTTGCTTTTGTGCTCAACTCAACAACAGCAGAGTCAACTATTTGTGGCAGAACTCTCATGGCCAGCAAAGTCTAAAATATTTATTATGTAGATCTTTAAGGAAAAGACTATTGACCCCTGCCATATAAGATGGAGAGACTTGGAAGAATTTGAAATAGTGGGGTGACGAGATGAGATCTGCACTCTGACACATCATTCTAGAAATATACTTGAGGATGAAGTGCAAAGAATGTGACAGAAGGCAAAGAGCTCAGTTAGGGAGCAATTAAAGAACTCTAGATGAGAGATGATGAGGGCCTGGGGAGGAGCAGTAGCAGTAAGGTTGGACAGGAAGAACTAGATTTGAGAAACATTTAATTGGTAACATGAAAGGGCTGATTGGATATGAGAGAAGGAGGAGTTGACAAACAAAAAGAATATTTTATGTCATATGTTTGTAGAAAAAAATTTATGTAAGTGTGCTTTATAAAGTTATCAATATTAAAAATGTGACATCAAATTAAAATATCATAGCAAAATATCAATAGAAGACTGTGACATCTACTGAATATGATCTAACAGTTATAAAGGAAACTGCCAAGCAATTAACATGAACATTTATAATGATGAAAGGCAAATGACATTTGACATCAGTATCAGGGAGCATAGTGAGTGTGCAGAACTGTAGAGCCCATGGCCCAGCTAAAGAAAGCAGCTGGTACTCAGCACCAACTCACTGTTGTCAGCAGAAATGCAAATCAAGGGTTATAAAACTTCTTGATTTTTTTCCTGAGACTTTAAGTCACCATAAAGACAAATACTGTGTGGAACAAACAGTACTTCTCAGAGCCAGATTCAATCCCAAAACAGACAGTCTGTAATCTCTGCCATCTACTTAACAAACACAGTAGAAACATGATATTGATACTTTGTGCAACATAGCATAACTAGAATGGCAAGAAGGAAATAATGTTCTGACTAGCAGGTCTCAAGCAAGCACAGAATTATGAAGTATACATTTCAGAGTATCCTAGTAAGCAGTGATGTTTGATAGAAAAATGTGAGAAACTTTATTGCTTAAGATATTTCACGGGAAAGTAATAGGTATTTCATAAGAAAAGATTATTTTTACCAAATAAGAAATATTTAAAACAAATATACAAACTGATGAGTACCCATATTCAGTAAAATATTAACAATATTGTTAGTCTCTTAACCCACAAAACCCCCTCCATAGCAGTTCCCTCTCTCCCCCAGTTAAAACCTATGTCTTAAAAATATGGTGATTACCGTCCCTGAAGAGTCTTGATGGTTGATGATTACGATAAAAACACCTGTTAAGACATATTTATATTTTATTAATTCCTCTAACTATCTATAATACAGGATTCATATTTCAAAGGTAAAGAAAACCAGGGAATAAGAGTAGTTTACTAACTTGCCTTTACTAGTAAATGATAGGCTGAAATTAAGACCTTCTGACTCCAAATCTCAGGATTCTTCTAACTACATCACTAGGATATTCATGAATTCAAAGCAATTAACTTCACAGATATAAAAGCATACGGACAGATTTTTGATTCTGTTCAAAAAAAATCTATGCAAGATAGTACATTTGCCTATACAAATATAACTTCCTAAATTATTTGTGAAATATAGGGATCAATTCCAACTATGGGGACAAACACACTGTTAGATTAGCCAGACTTTTAAAAGTAATTTGTCTTTTATAAGTATTTTTGCTCTTAAAAATATTTGATTCATTTCACAAGCATTTTTCTTGGATAGGGTATTCAGATACACATGTTCTCTGACTTTTTTCCCACCTGCAAATATCTTTCTTTCGCCACAACTGGTGAATAATTTGAATGGATATGGGATTCTCAGTTGCAGTCTTTTTCTCTCAGTCACTTGCCCTTCAAATTCTTTCCAAGTGCTCCTCCACAGTGTTTCAGCCTTGAGTCTGTCCCAGAGAGGGAAAGCATCACAACACGTCTCTTGGCTGAAACCCTCCAGGTCCCACCTGCCTATTTGCATCAGTAGCTTCTTGACTCAGAAAAAGTAGATAAGCTGGAGATGGAAATGGAGAGGAGGCAGCCTGATTTATGTTGCCATCATTCTGATTGCCAGTTATAGTTACTTTTTAGAAAAGATTAAGAAGAAAGAAGAAACAGAATATACAGTTAAAAGAACATTTTTCAACTAATCCATTTTTAGTTAGGTATCATCATACTAAGCTGATTGAAAAAACCTTTGCGGCTTGAGTGCCAAAATTTCTAATGCTTTAGCTATTTTAGAGTGTATTAGACTCCAGGGATTGGTATGAATTCCATCTAAAACTGGTAAATGGTACTAATGTTATTCAGAGCCAGAAAAAAAAAACTTTATGAAATAAAGAAGAAACTAGCATCAAATACAAATGCATGGAATACAGCAATTTCTCAAAATAAGAACTAATAAATGAGGACATATTTAAGAACACAATGTCACAATTATATTGTATGAAGCAAACTTATGGAGAAAAAATTGTATTCTATTAAAAAATAATATTCCTACGGGAAAAAATCTGTAAAAAATACAAATACATGGAGGCTAAACAATACACTACTTAATAACCAAGAAATCGCTGAAGAAATCAAAGAGGAAATAAAAAAATACCTAGAAACAAATGACAATGAAAACATGATGACACAAAACCTATGGGATACAGCAAAAGCAGTTCTAAGAGGAAAGTTCATAGCACTACAATCCTACCTCAAGAAACAAAAACAATCTCAAATAAACAACCTAACCTTACACCTAAAGCAATTAGAGAAAGAAGAATAAAAAAAACCCCAAAGTTAGCAGAAGGAAAGAAATCATAAAGTTCAGGTCAGAAATAAATGAAAAAGAAATGAAGGAAACAAGAGCAAATATCAATAAAACTAAAAGCTGGTTCTTTGAGAAGATAAACAAAATTGATAAACCATTAGCCAGACTCATCAAGAAAAAAAGGGAGAAGACTCAAATCAATAGAATCAGAAATGAAAAAGGAGAAGTTAACGACTGACACTGCAGAAATACAAAGGATCATGAGAGATTACTACAAGCAACTATATGCAAGTAAAATGGACAACCTGGAAGAAATGGACACATTCTTAGAAAAGCACAACCTTCTGAGACTGAACCAGGAAGAAACAGAAAATATAAACAGACCAATCACAAGCACTGAAATTGAGACTGTGATTAAAAATCTTCCAACAAACAAAAGCCCAGGACCAGATGGCTGCACAGGTGAATTCTATCAAACAATTAGAGAAGAGCTAACACCTATCCTTCTCAAACTCTTCCAAAATATAGCAGAGGGAGGAACACTCCCAAACTCATTCTACGAGGCCACCATCACCCTGATACTAAAACCAGAAAAAGATGTTACAAAAAAAGAAGACTACAGGCCAATATCACTGATGAACATAGATGCAAAAATCCTCAACAAAATACTAGAAAACAGAATCCAACAGCACATCACAAGTATCTACACCATGATCAAGTGGGGTTTATCCCAGGAATGCAGGGATTCTTCAATATACGCAAATCAATCAATGTGATATACCATACTAACAAACTGAAGGATAAAAACCATATGATCATCTCAACAGATGCAGAAAAAGCTTTCAACGAAATTCAACATCCATTTATGATAAAAAATCCTCTAGAAAGTAGGCATAGAGGGAACTTACCTCAACATAATATAGGCCATATATGACAAACCCACAGCCAACATCGTTCTCAATGGTGAACGACTGAAACCATTTCCACTAAGATCAGGAACAAGACAAGGTTGCCCACGCTCACCACTATTATTCAACATAGTTTTGGAAGTTTCAGTCACAGCAATGAGATGAAAAAGAAATAAAAGGAATCCAAATCGGAAAAGAAGAAGTAAAGCTGTCACTGTTTGAAGATGACATGATACTATACATAGAGAATCCTAAAGATGCTACCAGAAAACTACTAGAGCTAATCAATGAATTTGGTAAAGTAGCCAGATACAAAATTAATGCACAGAAATCTCTTGAATTCCTATACACCAATGATGAAAAACCTGAAAGAGGAATTAAGGAAACACTCCCATTTACCACCGCAACAAAAAGAATAAAATACCTAGGAATAAACCTACCGAAGGAGAAAAAAGACCTGTATGCAGAAAACTATAAGACACTGATGACAGAAATTAAAGACGATACAAAGAGATGGAGAGATATACCATGTTCTTGGATTGGAAGAAACAACATTGTGAAAATGACTATACTACCCAAAGCAATGTGCAGATTCAATGCAATCCCTGTCAAACTACCAATGGCATTTTTCGCAGAACTAGAACAAAAAATTTTACAATTTGTATGGAAACAGAAAAGACCCCTAATAGCCAAAGCAATCTTGAGAAAGAAAAACGGAGCTGGAGGAATCAGGCTCCAGGACTTCAGACTCTACTACAAGGCTACAGTAAGCAAGACACTATGGTACTGGCACAAAAACAGAAATATAGATCAATGGAACAGGATAGAAAGCCCAGAGATAAACCCACACACATATGGTCACCTTATCTTTGATAAAGGAGGCAAGCATATACAGTGGAGAAAAGACAGCCTCTTCAATAAGTGGTGCTGGGAAAATTGGACAGGTACATGTCAAAGTTTGAAATTAGAACACTCCCTGACACCATGCACAAAAATAAATTGAAAATGGATTAAAGACCTAAGTGTAAGGGCAGACACTATCAAACTCTTAGAGGAAAACACAGGCAGAACACTCTATGACATACATCATAGCAAGATCCTTTTTGACCCACCTCCTAGAGAAATGGAAATAAAAACAAAAATAAACAAATGAGACCTAATGAAACTTAAAAGCTTTTGCACAGCAAAGGCAACCATAAACAAGACGAAAAGACAACCCTTAGAATGGGAGAAAATATTTGCAAATGAAGCAACTGACAAAGGACTAATCTCCAAAATTTACAAGCAGCTCCTGCAGCTCAGTATCAAAAAAACAAACAACCCAATCCAAAAATGGGCAGAAGACCTAAATAGACATTCCTCCAAAGAAGATATACAGACAGCCAACACACACATTAAAGAATGCTCATCACTAATCATTAGAGAAATGCAAATCAAAACTACAATGAGGTATCACCTCACACCAGTTAGAATGGGCATCATCAGAAAATCTACAAACAACAAATGCTGGAGAGGGTGTGGAGAATAGGGAACCCTCTTGCACTGTTGGTGGGAATGTAAATTGATAGAGCCACTATAGAGAACAGTATGGAGGTTCCTTAAAAAACTAAAAATAGAACTACCATATGACCCAGCAATCCCACTCCTGGGCATATACCCTGAGAAAACCATAATTCAAAAAGAGACATGTACCACCATGTTCATTGAAGCTCTATTTACAATAGCCAGGACATGGAAGCAACCTAAATGTCCATCGACAGATGAATGGATAAAGAAGATGTGGCACATATATACAATGGAATATTACTCAGCCATAAAAAGAAACGAAATTGAGTTTTTTGTAGTGGGGACCTAGAGTCTGTCACAGAGTGAAGTAAGTCAGAAAGAGAAAAACAAATACTGTATCCTCACACATATATATGGAATCTAAAAAAAAAAATGGTTATGAAGAACCTAGGGGCAGGACAGGAATGAAGACACAGATGTGGAGAATGGACTTGAGGACATGGGGAGGGGGAATGGTAAGCTGGGATGAAGTGAGAGAGTGGCATGGACTAATATATACTACCAAATGTAAAATAGCTAGTGGGAAGCAGCCACATAGCACAGGGAGATCAGCTCGGTGCTTTGTGACCACCTAGCGGGTAGGGTAGGGAGGGTGGGAGGGAGATGCAAGAGGGAGGAGATATGGGGATATATGTATATGTATAGCTGATTCACTTTGTTATAAAGCAGAAACTAACACACCATTGTAAAGCAATTATACTCCAATAAAGATGTTAAAAAATAATAATATTCCTTAAATCAAAATTAGTAATGCATAATTGGAAAAAAAAATATTACCAAAACTGAATTACACAGAATATTAATGTTGTTCCCTTAAAAAATAAATATTAGCATTGACAATAGAATAACAGTAAGAACAGTATGAATTTTTACTGTAAGGTTTTATATCACATAGGGCTTAAACTTTCTAAATTAATAGGGGTCCTTTTTTGGGGAGGAGGGGTTTGGTAGTCTTTCTATTGCCATGGATTCTACAGAACTGCCCTGCTCCCTCACCTCCGCCTGGGAGCCAAGTATACCTACATAACTCCATTGGTATGCCCTAGTTTTAGAGAAGAAAGTGGTTTCTTAGGAAGAAACAAAAGCTCTTAAGATGAAACCAAAAAAAAGGTCCGTCTCTTGATGACTTGTGGAGGTGACCAACCTCAATGTCTAGACTTTTTCCTTCAACTTTGGTTTTACTCTTATTTAGTCCAATACCCTGAGTTCCTTACAAATAGACTGCATGTCTAGATTCTCAAAATACTGCCAAAGCTAACATTGCAAACCAGCACAATCCTCTGAGCAATGACCATACAAAAAAAAAGAGAAGCAAAAAGAAGCCTGTCCTTACAAAAACCAGTTTACACACTGAACTATTTAAACTATTTGCTCACTCTTCTCACTTCCATTCATATTTAGCTTCCTAACCACTGGCCACCCCTATGGAAATTCTGTAAGTTGATGAAGCTACAGCCTTTCCAGCTGCCAACCACACTTTTGGGTTTGTTCATGACAGGGAAGTATAAAGTCTGAAAGAAAGACTGGCTGAGCAAAGAGAGCACTCAAGCTTAGAAACAACATTTCACAAAATCAAAATTAGGACTGCATTATATGGTTTTCAGCTATTACTCTCAATATTATATTATCATATGCTCTTTTTTATACAAAAAATATATACAGAGAGGATTCTGGAAGATGGCAGAGTAGGAAGCACCAGGAATCCGTCTCCCCATCTAGACAATAATTACACTGGCAGAATCTGTCTGACATAACTCTTTTAGAACTCTGGATTCTTTTGAAGCCTTGCAAACTACCAGGGGAAGATGCGGACAGTAAATTGCGGTTAATTTTGGTCAATTTCAGCTATTAGCACAGTAGCAACTACTCATCCCCCACCCCCAGCCACGTGACAAGCAACAGTGCACCTGTTCCTAGAGCAGCTTGCACACAGCACAAGTGCTGGCAAGAATGTGGAGAAATTGGAACACTTATGTACTGTTGATGGGAATTAAAATGGTACAGGGTTGTGGAAAACAATAAGGCTGTTCCTCAAAAAATTAAAAAACAGAATTACCATATGATCCAACAATTCCACATCTGGGTACATACCCCAAAGAATTGGAAGCAGTGTCTTGAAGAGATATTTGTACACCCATGTTCATAGAAGCATTATTCATAACAGCTGAAATGGAAACACCCAAGTGTCCCCTGATGAATGAAATGGATAAGCAAAATGTGGTACAAACATACACTGAAATATTATTCAGCCTTAAAAAGGAAATTCTATAACATGCTACAACATGGATGTGATCAGAAAAGATGTTTGATATGATTTCAATCTTCTTAAATTTATTGAGACTTGTTTTGTGTCCCAACGTATGGTCAATCCTTGAGAAAGTTCCATGTGTACCTAAGAAGAACGTGTATTCTTCTGCTGTTGTATAAGATAAAACAATTACTCAGGATATCCTGAGTCTCAAGCTCTGCCACTGCAGAAGGTAAGGGTGGGAGAGGAATCAAGGTTGCATGGGCACCTCTGCTGTGTCTGGTGTTGTCAGGTTTGCAGTTCTGGGGAGGGGGATGGTGTCCCAGGCCCTGCTGCCACTGCAGCCCAGTTACCTGTGGCCACAGCTGCCACTGTGGCCAGGAGGCCAAAGTCATGTGTGCTGCCTCCCTTGCTGCTGCTAAATGCTATGGGCCTGTGGGCACAGCTGCTGAGGCTGGAGGGCCTTAATCGCAGGCACCTCCTCTGCTCTTTCCTCAGTTCTATCTCCCCTGTGTGTTCCAGAGCACCCATATGTAGATGTACAGACATGTAGAATTCTCTGGCATTCTGGTATGTTGGGCAGAGTCAGCTTTGCTCAGTTGTGGATGTTTTACTGGTTGAATATTGAAGGGGAGAGACAAAGGTAATGTCTCACTCTATGCCATGATGCTGACATGACTCCAATACAGTTTCAAATTTCAAAGATCTTAAAGCATAATGAGGAAGATAATAAAAATAATAATTTAAAGAAACTACTATTTACTAAATGTTTACATTATGCCAAGCATGTGTGTTACTTCCATATTTTCTTAAAATTTTCAGAGAGCTTATCAAGGTATAATGAAACCACAATAAATTATACCATTTAAAGTGTACAAGTTTTATAGGTTTTGACATACTCATACAGCCATGAAGGCATCATTACTGTTAAGATAATGAGCATGTCCATTACTCCAAAATTTTCCACGTCCTTCTTTAATTCTTCCATGCCCCTCTGTGCCTCCATTCCACTTCCCAGTTCCCAGGCAACCACTAATCTGCTTTCTATCACTATACATTACTTTGCACTTTCTACTATGTTATATAGATGGAATCATATGGTATGTACTCTTTTATGTCTAGCTTTTAAACTCAGCATAATTATTTTGAAATTCATCCATGCTGTTGCATATATTGATATGCATTCCTTTTTACTGCTGGGTAGTATTCCATTGTAAGTAAATACTACAACTTCTTTATGCATTTACCTGTTGACAAACATTCAAACTATTTCTAGTTTCTTGGCTATTATAAAACATACTATAAACATTAAGGTAAAAATCGTTATATAAATATATGCTTTCAGATCTCTTGGGTATATATTTAGGATTGGAATGGTTGAATTGTATGGTAAACATATGTTTAACTTTTTAAGAAAATACCAAACTGTTTCCAAAGTGGTTTCATATTCCCACCAGCACAGTATAGGAGTTTCAGTTGCTCCACATCCTAGTCATGACTTAGTATACCTTATTGTGGTTTTAATCTATATTTCCCTAATGATTATTGGTGTTGAGCATCTTTTCATATGCCTATTTATTATCTATATATATATATATTTGATGGTAAAATAGATGGTCAAATCTTTTGCCAATTTTTTATTAAATTGCTTTCTTATTATTGAGTTTTCAGAGTTCTTAATTATAATGAAAGTAATTTTTCATATATGAGGTCTGCAAATTATACACACACACACACACACACACACACACACACACACACACACACAGGGAATTATATATTTATACTTATAAAGCCTCCCCACCCCACTGAGTGACTTCTTTTTTCATTGTCTTAAGAGTTTCTTTTGAAGAGCAGAATTTCCTAATATTGATGAAGTCCAATTTATCAATTTCGTCTTTTATGAATCATGCTTTTGTGGCGTTACATCTGAGAAATCTTTACCTAACCCCAATTCACAAAAATTTGTCCTATGTTTATACCTAGAAGTTTTACGGTTTGTTTACATTTAGTTCTATGAAATACATTTTGTTAAGTTTGTATATGGTGCAACATATACATTGAAAAACCTTTTGTTTTTCTGTGGTTTTTATTTTTTTCTTTAAATGAGTCTATTTCTAGACTCTCTACGCTGTTCCATTGACCAATTTGTCAGTCTTGATACTAATACCACACTGTCTGTATTTCTTTGAGTACAATTTTACATTAACTTGAAATCAGGTGGAATAACTTCTCCAAATTTTTTCTTCTCAAGTAGTTTTGGCTCTTCTAGCTCTTATGCATCCCCAGTTTCAAAATAAGCTTATCAATTTCTACCAAAAAAAAAAAAAAATCCCTGCTATGATTTTAGCATGGGATTGCATTGAATCTACATAGCCATTTGAGGAGACGGGACATCTTAACAATGTTAAGTTTTAGCCCGGTATATATTTTTCTATCATTTTTACCTCTTGGTCTTTATATCTGAAATGATTTTTTTAAAATAGGCAGCACATAGTTGGATTTTGCTTTTATGTAATCTGAAAAAATTCTGCCTTTTAATTAGAAGGTTTAGACCAATCTACACTCAATGTAAGTAATTAATCGACCACATTGCTATTTGTTTTCTATTTGTCCCATATGATTTTTGCTCCTTTTTCTTCTTTTTCTGCCTTTTCTTAGATTGACCATATTTATAACTCCATTTTATATTCTTTGTTGGCTTATTAGCTATAATTTTTTTAAATTAATTAATTAATTTACTTATTTTTGGGGGGCTGCGTTGGTTCTTAGTTGAGGCAGGCAGGATCTTCGTTGTGGCAGGCGAGACCTCTACTTGCAGTGCACAGCCTGCTCTCTAGTAGTGGCGTGCGGGTTTTTCTCTCTAGTTGTGGCACGCTGGCTCCAGAGCTCGTGGGCTCTGTAGTTTGCAGCATGCAGGCTGTCTAGTTGAGGTGCCTGGGCTCACTGGTTGTGGCACGTGGGCTTAGTTGCCCCGCGGCATGTGGGATCTTAGTCCCCTGACCAGGGATCGAACCCACGTACCCTGCAATGGAAGGTGGATTCTTTACCACTGGACCACCAGGGAAGTCCCCAGCTATAATTTTTTTTTTTTTTAAAGAATTATTTATTTATTTATTTTTGGCTGTGTTGGGTCTTCGTTTCTGTGCGAGGGCTTTCTCTAGTTGTGGCAAGCGGGAGCCACTCTTCATCGCGGTGCGCGGGCCTCTCACTGTCGCGGCCTCTCTTGTTGCGTAGCACAGGCTCCAGACGCGCAGGCTCAGCAGTTGTGGCTCACGGGCCCAGTTGCTCCGCGGCATGTGGGATCCTCCCAGCCCAGGGCTTGAACCCGTGTCCCCTGCATTGGCAGGCAGATTCTCAACCACTGCACCGCCAGGGAAGCCCCCCAGCTATAATTTTTTTGTGTTATTTTGGCTGTTGCTAAGTTTGCAGTATACTTCTTTAACTTATCACCCTCTATCTTCATTATATCACTTCCTATATACTATAGAAACCTTATAATAGTATCCTCTCATTTCTCCCTTCCCAGCCTCTGTATTACTGTTGTCATTGCTGTCACATATTGTTATAAACTCCACAATATATTGTGTTTATGTTTTAAACATCATCTTTTAAAGAGATATATTTACCCATGATGTTATCATTTCTAGTACTCTCTAATCTTTAATTATATCAACCCAGTTTTCCATCTGGTATCATTTTCTTTTTTTTTTGGCTTAAAACAACAATCAGTTATTCTTTCTCATGGTTTCTTCGTGTCAGGAAGATGGGAAGGGCTCAGCTGGGCAGGTGCACACAGCTGGGTGTTTGGCCAGCTGTCTCTTTGTCCTCATGTGGTCTTGGTGGTCTCTTGGCATGGGCTCGTTTGGGCTTCCTTACAACATGGTGGCTTCTAGGCATTTGGGCTGTTCCATGACAGCTGATGGCTTCCAGAGGGAGTGTTCCAACAAGCTGTGGTGCTTTGTATGCCTCCCTCTTAGCAGTCACAGTGTCACTTCTACTGCACTCCACTGGTTACCAAGAGTTCCAAGCCAAAGTCAAGGGAAGGAGAATTAGATTCCATGTCTTGATGGGGGAGTTGCAAGGTTCTCGAAGTGCATGTGGGGTGGGAGATATTGTTTTGGCTGTCTGTCACATGTGATGCTCCATATGTTTCCTTACTGCCCCCCTCCCAGTCCTAGCTGAGTCAGGGCACCCCAAGGGCTCCTTGTCATGCCCTGACCATCTGGTATTCCAGCCAAAAGGAAATGCTAACCCGAGTCTTGCTGGGGCCTTCCCTGCCTCCCTGAGGACACAAAGACCTGTGTCCCATTACTCAACCCACCACCCTTTCCAGGGGCCATTTCACCCTGCCGGACCCAGAGCCTTTCCTCCAGGTCCAGAGCAGCTCCCAGTCCCTGAGGACTCACTTTTTTTTTTTTTTAAATTATTGGAGTATAATTGCTTTATAATGTTGTGTTAGTTTCTGCTGTACAGTGAAGTGAATCAGCTATATGTATACCTATATCCTCTCCCTTTTGGACCTCCCTCCCACCCCTAGCCCCCATCCCACCCATCCAGGTCATCACAGAGCATGGAGCTGAGCTTCCTGTGCTTTACAGCATGTTCCCACTAGCTATCTATTTTACGCATGGTAGTGTATGTATCTCAATCTTAATCTCCCAATTTGTCCCACCCTCCCCTTCCGCACCTGTGTCCACATGTCCGTTCTCTACGTCTACGTCTCTATTCCTGCTCTGCAAATAGGTTCATCTGTACCATTTTTCTAGATTCCACATACATGCGTTAATATCCGATATTTGTTTTTCTCTTTCCGACTTACTTCACTCTGTATGACAGACTCTAGGGCCAACCACGTCTCTACAAATGACCCAATTTCGTTACTTTTTATGGTTGAATAATATTCCATTGTATATATGTACCACATCTTTTTTTTTTTCATGTTTTGCCTTTTTATTAAGAAAGATTTGAACTTAGAGAAAAATGGCAAGAAATGTACAATGAACTCTAGTACATCCTGCATCTAAGTTCAGCAGTTGTCATCATTTGGCCACATTTGCTTTAATGCTCTATGCTTCTCTCAACATAACAACAACAACAACAAGTAGTAGTATTGTTGATTTGAAAGTAAGTGGCAGACAGCATGACCATTTTACCTCTAAATACATTAGTGTATATTTCCTAAGAACAAGGACCTTCCTTTTTATGTGTGGTGTGTACCACATCTTCTTTATCCATTCATCTGTCAATGGACGCTTAGGTTGTTTCCATGTCCTGGCTATTGTAAACAGTGCTGCAATGAACACTGGGGTACGTGTGCCCTTTTGAGTTATGGTTTTCTCAGGGTATGTGCCCAGTAGTGGGATTGCTGGGTCATATGGTAGCTCTAGTTTTAGTATTTTAAGGAACCTCCATACTATTCTCCACAGTGGCTGTATAAATTTACATTCCCATCAACAGTGCAAGAGGGTTCCCTTTTCTCCACACCCTCTCCAGCATTTCTGGCTTCTAGATTTTTTGATAATGGCCATTCTGACCAGTGTGAGGTGATACCTCATTGTAGTTTTGATTTGCATTTCTCTAATAATTAGTGATGTTGAGTATCCTTTCATGTGCCCCTTGGCCATCTGTATGTCCTCCTTGGAGAGATGTCTATTTAGGTCTTCTGCCCATTTTTTGATTGGGTTGCTTGTTGTTTTGATATTGAGCTCCATGAGCTGTTTGTATATTTTGGAGATTAATCCTTTGTTGCTTCATTTGCAAATATTTTCTCCCATTCTGAGGGTTGTCTTTTCGTCTTGTTTATGGTTTCCTTTGCTGTGGAAAAGCTTTTAAGTGGTATCATTTTCTAGTGCTGAAATGGGTTCCTTTGATATTTCTTGTACTGCAGGATGTTTGGTGATGAATTCTTTCCATTTTTGAGTGTCTTTTAAAAAAATTTTCATTTGGCCTTCATTTTTGAAAGATATTCTCCCAGGGTACAGAATTCTAGGTGTATAGTATTTTTCTTCCATTATTTTAAAGATGTTGCTTTACTGTCTTGTAGTTTGCATTGTCTCTGATGACAAATCTGCTTCCATGCTTATCTTTATTCCCTCATACATAATAACAATGATATTTTTACTCTATTTGCTTTTAAGATTTTCTTCTCATAACTGGCTGTAAGCAATTTGATTGTGATATGCCTTGGTGTAGTTTTATTCACATTATCTGCGCTTGGGGCTTGTGGAGCTTCTTGGATCTGCTATTTTATAGTTTTTATCAAGTTTGGAAACATTTTAGTCATTATGTCTTCAAGTATATTTTTCTGTTGCCCCCTTTTCTCACCTTTCCCTTCAGGACCCCAGTGACATGAATGTTGTGTACTTGGCTGCCTGAAGTTGTGCCACAGCTCAGAAATGCTCTTTTTTTTCTGCTTTTGTTTTTTAGTCTTTCTCTCTCCAGTTTCATTTTGGATAGCTTCTTCTGCTATGTCTTTTAGTTCACTGATCCATATCCTGCAATGTGTCATCTCCATTAACCTCATCCGGTGTAATTTTCATCTCAGTCATATAGTTTTTATGTCTAGAATTTTTATTTTTTATAGTTTTCATGTTTCTACTAAATACATTCAGTCAATCTAGCAGCTCTCTGACCACACAAAACATAGTTATGATAATTCTATTAATGTCCTTATCTACTAATTTTCTTATTGTATCAATTCTGAGTCAGTTTCAACTGATTGATTTTTCTAATACATGTTATACTGATTTGGTTTCATGAATACATGGTAATTTTTGATAGAATGTCAGAAATTGAGAATTTTATTTTGTTGTGTGTTGGATATTTTTGTATTCCTATAAATTATCTTAGTCTTTGTTCTGGGACACAGTTAAATTACTTGGAAGCAGTTTGATCCTTTCAGTTCTGACTTTGTTAGGCAGAACCAGAACAACTTTAAGTCTGTAGTTAATTTTTCCCCACTATTGAGATAAGACATTTTTAGTACTTGATTGGAAGCACCATGAATTAGGAGGCTTTCCATACTGGTTGTTGGGAACAGCGCTATTCCCAGCTCTGCGTGAATGGGAGGTACGATTTCCTCGAATTACTTCAGGTGGTTCTTTCCCAAGCCTTGGATAGTTTCTTCACATGCAAGTACTGATGAGTAGTCTGCTGAATACTCAAGGGGTCCTCTGCAGATTTTCTGTAGCTCACTCTTCTCTGGTAACCTGCCCTGTGAATTCTAGAGGCTTTCGCCTCCCTGATATCACAGGTCCATCTTCTCAACTGAAGGAGACCACCAGGTGCTGCCTGGGTTCTCCCTCCCTGTGGCATGACAGGACAAGTTCTCTAGGCCTTAAGCTGGAGCAATTGAATGGCTCACCTCATTTTTCCCATCTCTCAGGAATCACTGTCTTTCATGTTTGATGTCCACTGTCTTGAGAGCTGTTTTTTCAAAGAATTTGTCCAATTTTTTAGTTGTTTGACATGGGAGGGTAAATCTGACCTGTTATTCCATCTTTACTGGAATCATAAGGCTATTATTTCTTTTAATACTGACAACAGCCTTGTGGGGAAAAGTTACTGGTCCAGAGTCACATAGCCATTTTTCTAATGCATGTTCATAAAAATGCATTATCTATACAAAAAACCTATCGGTTCCCTTTGTCTGGACAACTTTTACTTCCTTTTCCTAGCTAAACTATGTTCTTTCAGAGCTCAGCTCAAGAGGCAACACCTCCTAAAAATCTCATCAGTTTCAGCTTATTTTCTCCCTGACTGCTTTCATGATGATTACAATTCTCTGCTCTATGTTCCTGTAATGTCCTAGGCACACATGTATCAGTACATCTTCAGTATAATTACTCATTTTGTTTCCTATCTTTCCTTCTTTGAAGGTTATCAGCTTTTTTAAGGCAACAACTGTCTTACATCTCTGTGTCATTAGCACCTAGGATAGTATTTGGAAAACAGTCAATGCTCAGTAGGTATATATTTGAAATAAACTTCCTAGTAAATTTTAGAATCCTTGTAATTATCATATATAAAATAATTTAGAAGTACTAATGTCAAGGAATTCTATCTGTTAGGAAGAATTTACCTAACTTAAATAGCTGGATGTTTGAGAGAATGATAATGGTATTGTGGAAATTATAACAAATAGTAAAAATGAACCATGTAATCTGCACATAATTAATAAGTTTTTTAACCAACCCGTTTGACAATAAAATGGTAATTCTTAAAGTGATCACATGAGCTCCATATATATATATATAAGTGATAATTTCTATGTGCCATATCTTTCCCAGCAACATGAAAGACATTCCTGAAAGACAGCATAAACTACCTAAAAAAAATTAACTTTTTTGAAAAAAATCTAATAGTTATTTTATGCTTATAATGTTCCAGACCCTGTGCTAAACACTTTACATACATCTTATTTAACAAAATTCTCATAACAATCCTGACAAGACAGGCATTCTTAATGTTATCTCTTAGATGAAGAATAAATTACCATAAGTTACAAAGATGATAAGGTGGCAGAACTTGAATTTTAACCCAGATCACAAAATCTATGTTCTTAGCAACTCTATACTGCCTCATAACTTGAGATTCATCTGCTTATTAAGTTTCATTGGGGGTGGGAGGAGAGATAAATCTAATAATTTTTAATTGCCAGAAAAGACTGATAAAGTCAAAACTAAATTTTCTTTAGTCTTTTGGATGCTACCATTAACGATCTTAAAGACTGTGAGTGCCATCTAAAAAGCTCATTTTAATCAAGCTTTTTCAGATGAGTAACTTTAAAAATATTAAACAGATTCACAGTATAGGTACTGTGAATTTTCCTTTAAAGTAAATGCAATCTCAGTATGACAGAGACACCTATCAACAGCTTATCATATTTCTGGCTACATTTCATTTTAACAGTTACTATAATTCTATCTCTTAGGATCAAGGTCTAAGCTAGAAATATTACAAATAGCTCAAAAGTAGATTTATCTTGCCTCTAGAACTCAGCACCAAGTTAGTTTAAGTAAAGACCAGAAAAGAAGAGAATTAAACCAACAACACATATTCTATTCCCAACAGCAAATTCATCTTAAAAGTTTTAACCAAACATTTTCTCTAAACAGCTTAAGGGGTTTGCAAAAAAAGTTATTTATAGCTACTTTCTTTATTAGAAACTGAGAAAAGTGTCATTTTATAGATGAGTAAGTTAAAGAGGTGACTCTGAACCTAAGGTTACAACAACCCTCTCAAGGTCTGTTTAAGAAACTCATATTCACAATCCAATACTAGTACCTACAAAATGACGCAGCTCATATACTATGCAAATACATAGCCAGGCTTATTTGTTTATACATTGTTTATGGCTGCAAGCAGAAGGGTTGTATAGTTGTGGTAGAGATCTTATGGCCCACAAAGCCTAAATATTTATCTGGTCCGTTATAAAAAAGGCTGACCCCCGATCTAGACTACTATACCTGTATCCTTTCCACTTACCTTTTTCATCCTATTTACAGCTGCTAACGTTATCTTCACAAAGCAAGACTCTAAGTTGTTGCTTAAATAATTCATCAGTGACTCTCCACTGCTTCCAGAGTTAAGCATAAATTCATCACCTTAATTTTCAATGCCATCAGTACCTTTCAACCTTATTCTTCTATCCTTATTTTTCAACCATTTCTGTCTTCATATCCAACATTTCAATAATACATGGCCTCTCACTATTTCTCAACCACGTCTTGCATATCTCTCCCCCTGCTTTCCTCATGTAGAACCCCCTACTTGGAATTTCCTTTTCCTCAGTCATCCTTAGTTGTAGAAATGCCACCATCTTTGTCCAGCCCTAACTAGTTGGTTGGATACAGTATGGACTGTTAAATGACCCACAGAGTACTCAAAATCCTTGTGAAAATGCTACAGACTACCTCTCTGTCCTTTCAAAATGACTGCCCTCTCCCTTTCTTCGTTTCCTTCATTCCTAGCCCCAGATATGGAACCTCACTACTTAAACTACCTTTTAACAGAACTTAGGCAGAAGGTTTAGATTTCTAACTTATGAAGTAGCTTTATATGGAAGCTAGGTAGATGAAGGAGAAATTCTCTCCCCTCTGTGGAACCAAGACAGGCGGGGAGAAAGAGAAAGAAGCTTGGCTAATTTAATGAAAGTTTAGAAGCTTAAAACAAACAGAAAATGGAAGAAACAACAAACCCAAACCATCATTTATTTGTAATGGCTACACAATTGTGCCACAGAAATGTTTACTTAACATTTCCCCTGTCAGAAATTGTGGCTTTTTTTTTCTTTGACAGCTGAACCAAAAGATTCTCCCACAAAAAGAAGGCATTAGGGCTTTTTATATGCATCAGTTATTTGTACATTAGGCCTGTCAGAAATTCTAAAATAATTCCATGCAAAACAAATTATTTTACTAATACTTCTAGACATGACATTGAGGTTAAAATTAGATTTAATAATACAGTTGTTTATATATTAAAAGGTAAGGTACAAATAATTTCAGTTTCCTAAATTTTTTGTAAAGTGAAAAAGTGTGTGGTAACATATAAAAAAACATTCATATGGTTCTAAACTCTATTTTAATATCTTGGTGTTTTTTAACATCATTATAACCATCTACTTTTGCTATCACAAGTTTAAGTATCAGCACATCTTTTAGTCCATAAATATTAACATTTTAGGATAATCTATTAGATATTATTTTAAAGAATTACATAAATATCTTTCCCGATTCTTTTAGAATTCAGTTTAAAATAATACTTCCTATTTTTAAAATCCTTTGTAGCATGGCAACAACTATTTCTAAGAAACTTATTCCCTGTGACTACTTTTCTTTCTGCTTTTTCACTTTGTCTCTCTCCCTTTGTATCATATCATGACTGCTGGGAAGGGAATGGTGTTCTCTGCAGTACCAATCATCTGGACTGGTCTACTTATTTCTCTTTGCTTTACTGACTTCACAAAAGTTTTTAACTCTCTTGACAAAACCTTTTTCGTTTCATTCCAAGTTATAATTTTTACATTTGAATGCAGTTACTTTACTTTGTCTCTAAAAGATCTTCCAAAATCACTTTTTGGAAGTGTTTTTGCTACCAAAAGACAAGAGGTAAAAGTACTAGAAAGTTTTTTAAAACATGTTTTCTCCACAAAAACATTCATCAAATATTCAGTTGTCTGAACCACAGTGTTCAAAAATGGACAATGAAGCAGATAAAATATTTGTTTGACCTTTTGTAGGTTTACTTTATGTCTCTATGAACATGTTGTAGAAAATAATCTATTCGATTGGAATGATTTACTAAGAGATTTTCTAGATGGAATATTTGCATACAGGATATGTTTCATTATGTGCCTGAAAGTTTTATATGCGTGAAAGAAAAAGGCAAAAGGCAAAAGATTCATTGGGCGTTCGAAGAACTGTATTCTAGTCTTGACTTGTGTAAACTCTAAGGGCTTCTGTTTCCTTGTCCATGCAAGCGTGTTCATTACAATGTTTTTCAAAACTAGAAAAGTGTCCCCCCAAAGTAAACGATTAAATAAATTGTGGTCTAACCCCTTGATGGAAGCAGCATAGTAGTCAATTTTTCAAATATTTTTAAAGACATTAAATAACATGGGGAAATGTTAGAATTACATTTTTAGACTGTAAAACTATATATGTAAAATGACCCAGATTGGTAAAAAAATTTTTAAATAAAAAATTTTTATATAAAATGCATATCCTAGAAAAAACTAGAAAAATATATGATAAAATGATAACAATTTTTATTTTCTACTCTATCCTTAATCCTTCCTGTATTTTCCAAGTAGGATTTCATCAGCCGGACCAGGAAAAATGGGTTTCATGACAAAAGGAGAAATCTTTAAAGGTAAAAGAATAAATTAAAAAAACTTGGAAGACTATTAAATTCTTTTTACAGTTCAATACAAAGTACGTTTATGCCACATTTTAGTGTATTAAAGTTTGCTCTAAAAATTGCAAGAACTATTTAAGTTTTGCCTATAATCTGACACTTGACACCCATTCTTGCTACTACCACGAGGTTAAAGACATATTTTGCTAAGAGGTGAATTTTATAATGGATAAATGTACCAGCCTTTTGCCTCAGGAGACCTGTGATCAATAACTGGCTTAAGTAATAAGTGAAAATGATGTAGATGATCAAATACAGGTTTTTTAGTTGACATTAGGCTAATCACAAAACCACTTCACTATTCATCATAATTAATGATCTCTGCTTAAGGAAAGCCCAAAACCATGGGTGTTGTTAGTCATGATTAAAATGTATTGGCAGAGGCTTGATTTCTAACCTATGTTGCTATTTTTCTTTTAGAATTCTAATGCAGAGCCCAAGTAATGTACATATATATAATCAATACATTATTTCTTCGCCTTTCATTCTAAAATAATCAAATTCCTCTCTCTTTCTTGCTAGTCTCCTGCTGACCCCTCCTTGCCGATCTAAAAAAATGAGGTAACCTAAGCCCTATTTTACTCATGAAAACTGTCACACTAATAAAACCCTATAATCGAAAGTAGTGCTTTATACACTTAAAAAAAATACCTAGTATAAAAGGGCAACAAAACAATACATTTTCATAGTAACCTAAGTATGATAACCAACTCTTTACCACTTGACTAACCCACACTTTTCAACTGACCACTCTACCAAAATGGCAGCTTATTTTTCACATTCTTGAAAAATACATTTTTTCAAGATTGGTTTTACATATATTTTATTTTTTATTTGTTCACAAGGCCATGAGGAACAAAATATTTTTTTAAAAAAACGCTTAAGGTAAAGTTATATGAAATGTTAATATGCTGTCATTTTTTTAACTACAAAAGTGGCAATTTCATTTTGTTCAACTTAGTATGAAACAAAATTCATGTGGGAGCAGGGCTGACTTCTTTGGCTTAGAAGCAACAGAAGAAATCATGAAGGAAAAAGACTGACAGATTTGACTGCATAAAAATACTCAATTTTATATAAAAAGTATCCAACAACACAGAACTAAAATAGAATAGCAACAAATCTAACCAAGAGTTTATAGCTTCATTTCAAAACAGTTCCTTAAAGTTGATAACAAAATCACTATTTCTAAAAGATTAGAGAAAGAAAGATCATAAGACAACTCACACAGTAAAAAGACAGCTAGTCAAACTCTCTCCTTAGATTTCTCTGGGAGAAGTCTCTGTTATTATTATTATTAAAATGTGCAAATTAGATAACTCTGATACTTAATGCTAGCCAATGATGCCAAACTCTCCTACTTCACTTATAAATTGCATCTTATAAATTGATATGACACCTATGGAAAGCAATGTGGAAAATGTGAAAGAAGCCCTAAAAGTACTCATACTCTTTGAGAAAGTATTTCTAATTCTGGGACCTAGAAGAAAATATTTAAAATAACTGAGAGCTATGATCATTCAGATATTTCAGATACTTGCTTTAAAAAAGTGAAGGCCAGGAAATAACCTAAATCTCCAACAATAAAGAACTAGTTAGGTAAATCTACTTCATGAGATATAATATTACTATTAAAAACAATGACAGTGTTAAACATTTAAAGTATGCAAAACTGCCAACCAATGAGAAAATGACAGAGTACCATATATTAAAAAGATTTTAAATGTTCATACCCTTTGACATAGGATTTTCATTTCAAGAATCTAGCCTAAAATAATCATTTAAGATTCAAAGATCTATGTACAAAGATGTTTGTCACAGTGCTATCTATAAGAGCAAATGATTGAAAAATGATTGAAAGCAATATACCAGTAAATTTCTAACAACAAGAGAATAATTAAGTTTATTTCAATACATTGATATAGTAAAGTATGATGTAGCTATTGAAAATGCTTACCAAAAAAATTAATGACATTGAAAATTATTCAAATTATACTGCTAAGTGAATATGCAGGGTACAAATTTAGATCATACTTTAGATTTGATTTGTGAAATACATACTATAATATGGATGCATAGAACAAAGATATGAAGAAACCATCCCAAAATGTTACAATAGTATATTCTTCCAGCAATGGCAGCAAGAAGAGATAGGTGTACATCTGGACAAAGTGACTAAAGAGCACTGGGAAATAATTAAAGGCAGATGACAACCTGAGACGTATTTACTGAAGCAAACTGCTACTTCATCAAATAAGAATGGCAGGTTTTGTTTTTCTTGCTTGGGAACATTACATCTCACCTGGCTTAAATGGCAAAAATCCACAGCTTGAGCACCAGAGGTAGTAGACTTGGTTCACGGCAGTAGCAGAACAACTAGACCTTTAATGGGGAAATTTTGGAAGTCAGAGAGCCATAGAAGGTTGAGATTATAAATTGTCCATATGCTCCTAGCTGTCTACTAAATTATGCATGTGTGCAGAAAATCTAAGAGAATACAGTGAAGACTGAAAACCTGGGATACTTATAAATTTGCTCCACCTTGTAATGTATTCCTCATCTATATACATCCCAGCCATAGTGTGGAAGCCTTACTGCCCTGAGGCATCATTCACTGACCACTAAACTATACCAGGCACAGGAGCCATGCTAAGCAGACAACACCAACAAACACACAAAAACTGAGCTAAGACACCAGCAGCTGAACACTGCAAAGGCAACAAATTTCACGGATTGAGTCTAGGAAAGATAACTGCTTCCTAAAACAAAACCCCAAAAACCTTCAAAAGAAAAAAAAAAAGAATCTAGAGCCACAACATGTTAACCACAAGTCCAATTTGCAAGCAAAATTTACCAGACACTAAAAAAAAAAAAAAAATATGAAAGTATGAACCCATATTCAAGAAACAAGAGTGGTTAATAGAAAATAACTCGAAATTGGCCCAGATGTTTGATTTAACAAGTAAAGATTTCAAGGAAGTTGCTATAATTCGTTCAAAGAATTAAAGGAAAATATGCTAAGAAGGACTAAACAAATAGGGAATCTCAGTGGAGAACTTTGAAACTATAAAGAAAGAACCAAATGGAAGTTCCACATTTGACAAATACAATAACTAAAATGGAACCGCCCCCCGCCTCAGAAAAAATCTTCACATCACTAGATGGGTTCATTAACAGACTGATACGGCAGAAGAAAGAATCACTGAATATAAAGACATATCAATAAAAATTATCCAAAGCAAGAAAAACAAAAAGAAAAAATACTGGAGGTAAATGAACAGGGCCTTGGTGAGCTGAGGGACAATATCAAACATCCTAACATAAATATCCTAGAAGGAGAAAAGAGAGAGAAAGAAAGAGGCAGAAAAAATATTTGAAGAAATAATGACCAAAAAGTACCAAATTTGGTGGAAAACTTTAACACTTCAACAAAACTCAATGGTTCCCAAGTGGACAAAAGCAAAAAGAACCAAACTTACACGCACCATGGTCAAACTCCTAAAAGCCAATGGCAAAGACAAAATCTTGAAAGCAGCAAGAAAAAACACCACAACACATCAAGGAAAAAATACAATTAACAGCTGACTTTTCATCAGAAACAATGCAGACTAGAAGGCAATGGTGATGGCATATTTAAAGGGCTAGTGAAAAAATACTTGTCAATCAAGAATTCAATATCCAACAAAAATAAAGACAAAATAAAAACATTCACAGATAAACAAAAACTGAGCTAAGTCATTGCTAGTGGACCTGCCCTAATAAGAAATACTGAAGGAAGTCCTTCTGGATAACAGAAATGAATGATAACTCAGAACTCAGAATAGGAAGGAATGAAGAGCAATGGAAAGAGTAAATATGTGAGTAAATATGAGAAATATTTTTTATTTTCTCTCAATTTTTAAAAAAGACATATACTTGCTGAAAGCAAAGATTCTACCACTCTATTGTTGAGTCCACAGAGTATATAGATGCAATATATACAATAGCAATAGTACAAAGGAAAGGAAAATGGAGGTAAACTGGAAAATGAAGGTAAACTGGTATATTTTATTGGAAGTAAATCAGTATTAATTTGAAGTAGTCTGTAATAAATTAAAGATGCATACTGTAATCCCTAGAGCAACTTAAATATATTTTCTACAGTGTCTTTGAAAACTTATATGATCAGAATATCACTTAAATACAACAGTATAAATACATACTGCTTAAAAACAAACAAAAAACAGAAAGAAGTGCACCAAAATAGTAACAGCCCTGAATCAAAACAGAAGCATTATAAGTGACCTTTTCCTTTTTTTTGTTGTTTCTGAACTGCAAATGATTACAATATTTTAAAATGGAATATTCCAATAAAATTTAAACCATACAAAATATACCATAATAAATATACCAAAAAGCTCAAGAGATACTAAAGACATTTTTAATATGGGCATCAGGCATGGGCATCAGGGAGTTTATAAGCCTCTTGAAATAATTAATATGCACTTATATTTTGCTGGACAGAGAATCTATAGTTTTTATCAGATTCCCAAAGGGATCCACATGTCCAAAAAAGTTAAGAACCACTGTTCTAAAGTATTAATAAATGGCTTGCCAAATCCCATTCATTTGGACTGTGGATTCTGAAGCATCCTTATGTAATTATTGCCTTTTGAAATGAAAATTCACTAATGTAAGTTAGTTCACAGCTCTTTAATTTGCCTTTATTCTTATTTCAGAAACTCAGATCTCGGTGATAGGAAGAAAGAGGGTAAGGAGAATATTCTATGGGCTGCAAAAGCAGAAAATAGCAAGGTGATTGTATAAACTGGAAGTCCCCTATTGCTGAAGCAAGGTATTCATCTATGTAATTTTTGCTCTTATTTTTCCACATAAGTCTTCATGAAAGGGCCTATGAGTTTATGATATTTTAAAGATTTCTTAGGAAATTTAATGTTCAGGCAGGTTGGGAATTACTATTCTGAATTAACAGTGAAGTCCTGAGGCTAAGTTGGTTTGTGATCATTTCTGTATCCCTATCACCCAAAGCAGTACCTGGAACAAAGAAGAGTTTTAATAAACAATTTGTTGAATAAATAAATGAGTCTTCTTTTTCATAGTACATGGATAAAAAATAAAATCAGGCAGTATAGAATTACCATTTATATTACACATAAATACTGAGATAAGAACATGCCTACACTCCTTAGATAATAAGTTACTGGTTATATTAGAAAATTTGTGTTTGGATTATTAGTGCTGAAGTATTCCAGATCTCTGTCCCTGATATCCTTTCTGTCCTCACTGGTCAAGTAAAAATAGCCTCTCATTCACATTATTCCCTAAGGGAAACATATCTTAGTCCTTGAGTCAGCAGTACCTCTTGGGGTCTTGAGTGACTACATCACGAGACACTTACCTAGACCTAGACAAACTTAGTGTTGTTTCTATGAAAATAGCAACAATCCCATTTTAGATCACTTCCAAATCCAAAGCAAATCTTCCCACAGAGTTGCTTAAAAAGTATTAAAATTCTTGTCTTTTAAAACTATAAACTTAAACATACAAAGATCATAGATTAAAGTATAAACGGTACCTTTAACATGATATTCAGACAAGGTTATCTGATCAGGCAATTCACAGAATAGAGAAACCATTCCTTGAAAACCCAGCAACCCATTTACTCTGTTCCATCCTGAACATGCAAAGGGTCCCAATCCTGTGGGAAGAGACGTTTCAAGCACTACATATATGCATGCTAGTAGTGGACCTTATTAGTAAACCCATTTTATTATAAAATTCATTTCAAAATTTGGAATTATTAACAATGATAATTATACAACAACAAAAAACTAACTGCATGGAGAAAAAATCTCGAGACAGAGTATGTTTTTAATGATTAAGTATAGTAGAACACTATCCTGATTAGGAATGTTAACACAAAATGTGGTATTTTGGTCCACTCAATATACTCACCAAAACACACTACAAATGTAGGGGATGGTTCACAATGGACTAAAACTGAGTTAGACTCATACATTTCAGGGTTTGCCAGGTCAACCTTGGAGTGGGTCTATCAGAAATCTAGTGTTTGACCAAGAAGTAGCTTGCAAAAGAAGTCACTCCTCAGGGAGATGTGAGCTAAAGTGGATAAGCTGAACTTCATAACAATGTTTTAGCCATCAGATTTGGTGATTTCCAAGTTCAGAATATGTATCCATCACTCTAATTTCTCTTCGATCCAGGCTTCTGCCCCAGCCCCTCCTCTACCTTGGGTCTTATTTATGGGTCCTAGGACAAGAGAGGGGTGGGAATAAAAACTCAAAGTTACTTTCACTATAATCTTCTTTAAAACACTCGAGGCATTCATGCTAAGGTACTCCCTGCCCTTAAGAGAATGTAGTATAAAAAGGGAGACAGGCAGCCTTCCTAAACTGTGACAGAGGCTCATGCAGGAAGATCAATCACATGGCCTGGCACACAGAGAAATACCTTGCTCGTGTGGTGGTGCCTAGTGGGATCAGCAGTAGAACAGGGCAGAGGAGAGTCAAAATAGAGAGGGATTTAAAAATAAGAGGTGAGGGTCGTCGTTGTTGTTGTTGTTTTTTAACTTTTCAAACCACCTATGTTGTTTATGAACACATGAGGCAATTCTCCTCAAAACTGCCACAGACACTTGGGGGACACTGATATTCACCTTAACTAGAAGGGCAAAAGTCAGTAAAGCACCTTTTGCAAAAAGAATTTTGGTTTTATTTGAACATTGCCTTTTAGAATGGTTCAGATTAAAAAGTAGAAAAAAATCGGGAATACAGAAATACTTTGGTACACCCACAATGCTCAAATATCACCCATGTCTCTGTGTGTTGCTAGGAGGCTGTCAGATGGTAACATCTCAGTAGATTAATCGCTCTATCATAAGCTCTAAAGCAGAGTTCCACCTGGAGTCCAAGGAGCTTGAGAGTCCTTGAATATGTTCTAAGAGGATCCCTGTGAGAATGTTTTTTTTGAGAATTCTAAAATACACTTTTGGTGTTACACTAAAAACTACTAATATAAGCATATGAGTGCCCCACTTATCATCAAGCAATTCAATGCAATTTCAATGCCAGGGTTCATGTTTATGTTCATAATCAAGTTTGGTACCATGTGATCTCCTCAAGTCCTGGTGTTTGCTTTTAATGTGTCTGTAAGCATGTCTAACTGCTGCTAAGGAGGCCTGTCCAAATGTCAAATGACAACAATGGCCTCCCATCCACTGCTCTACTCATGTTAAATTTTCTGGCAGTTATAAAGACAAAATGACTCTTATTGCAGTTATAATTTGCAACTAAGACACTTTCACAAAATAATGTCTTTAATTTCTCAAGTTATATAGTAAATTGAGACTCTGTCATTTTTATGAAGGTAAATCAAAGTACTATTTGATTTAGTACCAGAAGTATTATTCTGGGCTAATGAGAAAAAATTGGACTTATGTCAAAGCTTTGTTTGCATCAAGAGCAGGCCAAACAATGTCACTCTGGTAAAAAGTGAGGGATTCTGCAGCAGACTGAACAGAGAGAAGTGGAGGGAGAATGAGGCATATCACATGAAACAGAGTAGGGTAGTACAGACAGGGCAAAGTCAAAAAACCTGAGCTACAACAGCCCTTTCTGTATTCATCATTTGAGCTGATGTTCTGCTAGTCTCTGCATATACCACTTGCAATGACTGTAACTGCAATGAGATAGAGGTAAACTATTTTTGTTAAATAGACCTTAAAAATTTTTTTCAGTATTTTATTACTTTTGGTTGTATTATTATTATTACTAGATCACCAAAACAATAGCTCAGTGATTAAAATAAGCTTATTTATCAAAATAGAAAAATTTAAATAATTATAATATAAATCTCGAAATCATCCAGGAAACACAGAAACATAAAACATGCAAGTAAATCTGTCTATTAATAATCCAAACATTAGAAATTCAGTGTAAGTAAAACAGTATCATCTATGTTAAATTGAGATAATTCATTTAAGTTATATTGGTTAAATCCTATTTTCATTGATTTTGAAATTTTATTTTATTTTTTTACTTTTTTTTTTTTTAATCAGTCATCAATTTTATACACATCAGTGTATACATGTCAATCCCAATCGCCCAATTCAGCACACCACCATCCCCACCCCACCGCAGATTTCCCCCCTTGGTGTCCATACGTTTGTTCTCTACATCTGTGTCTCAACTTCTGCCCTGCAAACCGGATCATCTGTACCATTTTTCTAGGTTCCACATACATGCGTTAATATACGATATTTGTTTTTCTCTTTCTGACTTACTTCACTCTGTATGACAGTCTCTAGATCCATCCACGTCTCAACAAATGACTCAATTTCGTTCCTTTCTATGGCTGAGTAATATTCCATTGTATATATGTACCACAACTTCTTTATCCATTCGTCTGTCAATGGGCATTTAGGTTGCTTCCTTTTGAAATTTTATTTTTAATTTGTAAACTTAGCTAGTGAATTTGTATTAATACGTAAATTTGAGAGGTAACTAAGTATACTAAAAGCACAGGCTCTGGACCCTCGACTGCCTGGGTTTAAATCCCAGAGCTGACATTTATTATCTGCGGGGTCTTGAACGAGTCATTTAGCCTATCTGTGCCTCAGTTTCCTTATCTATAAAATGGAGATAATAATATTACCAAAAAAGTCCTACCATAATGTCGTAAGTGGGATTTAAAAAAAAAAAAAAAAAGTATGAGCTCTGGAGCCAGACTGCCTGGGTTTTATAACTCAATTTCTCTTCTCCTGGGGTATATTACTGCAGGATTTTATTGTGCCTACCTCATTGGGTTATTGTAAAGATGAGATGAATGTCTGTGTGTGTGTGCACATCTATCTACCTACCCATCTATCCAAAATGCCTAGTACCTAGCATATGTTCTATGTGTTACCTAATATTATTGTTACTATAATTTCACTTTTAACATTAGTTTTATGGTTTTACAGTTATATAAACACTACACCTGTAAGGAGTTTAAACCTGGTTATATATATGTATTAAGCAATATCATGATATAGAATCAAAGTGTATCAGGTGGGTGGGGGGACAGGAATTTTTTTCTCTTCAAAGAGTGTCCGTATGACTAAAATTCAAGAAACTATTTTTTAAATTATATCTCCACCATACTGTTTATCTTAAACTTTGTTTTAACCATAGTGAAAATGTTATTTCTGAAACTTTTAAGAGCAGTGGTAATCTGGCAACACAGCAAGGCTCACTAATATTTTGGTGGCCTACCCTCACCTCAAATCATCCTTGTCTATTTACGAAACACTGTAGCAACCATGCGTGCCCACAGCATGGCAGCTACTAGGCAGGCAACTGCTTGACATCAGCCAAAATCAAGTGCGGTTTTATTTCTGCTGATTAAATTTAAATGTTAGATGAGTGAATAAAGTAAAAACACCAACAACAAACAATTTTTTCATTTTTCAATAATGCACCATAAGTTACTCAGAACAAATAGAACCACCACCTTTCATAAAAGGGCTGTGGCATCTTTTCATACCATTAAAAGACAATCATCCATGGTTTAGAGGCTTTTTGTTTGGAGATTCTTTTTTTCTTATACTTTAAAAGTATTTGGAAACAAAACTCTAAAAGTATTTGGAAACAAAACACTATCTGAATCACAGAGTATTAGTCTGTTTTTAAAGAAGGATAAGAGTGAGTGTTCATTTGTATTTTGGCTTAAATGGTCTTTTTATATCAAACACTAATAGGCATCTTAGTTTCTTTAGGAATGAGCTCACGTATAAATAAATAAAAGAATGAACTGATGGTACATATTCTGTTACTATATCAGGACCCAATATTTTCTTTTGCTGGGATACATAATTAAAATTTGTCTTTGCCATACGTGTGGTGGTTAGTTTTTTTCTTGTACAAATTCACAGAAAATTTTTTCATAGATGTGCTTTCCCTAAAAATGTTTGATTAGTGCTCTATGCTCCATCCTGGATACTGGATACAATTTGGATAATTGCCAATAGATGGCACTGTGCGCACTAGGTAGCCAAGACCTCATAAAGGTCTCTTTACAGGCACAAATTATTAAGACCAAATATCTGCTCAAATCAGTGAATCTGAATTTTTCATGATGGAGAACATATATTGAAATAAATTAAATATTTAAAAATTTACACTTAATAGTTTCAGAATATGGAGACCAACTTAAGGCAAACCATTTATTTATTCACCTAAAAATATTTATTGAGTACCTACTATCATTAGGCACTATAGATACAACAATGATTAAGATATTTCCTGGTCTCAAGTAATCATACAATAATGTAATAAATAAAGCTAATAATGGAGATATGCACTGAGAAGCACAGGGGCTCATTTTGGGGATGGAATGGATAAGTGAAAGATTTTTGCAAAAATGATGCCTGAGCTAGTTCCTAGGGATGGGAGTGTGGGGGCAGTGTCTGTCAAGTACATTCATATTTTAAACAAAGGGAAAAGGAACAGCAAGAACAGGAAGGAAAGAAATTGTATAAAAGTATAATGTGGAAAGGATGAATCAGAACGTGGCAAGATATAAACCTGGAAGAAGAGCTCTGCATCACTCAAAGGGTCTCTTATCTTAAGAAATTTGGACTTCAATCTTCATATGATAGCGGTCCACTGAAGGAGTAATGGGGATTGGCATAGTCAGATTTATATTTTGGAGAGATCACTGTAGGAACTATATAAAAATGAATTTGAATGGGATAAGATTGGAGGTGGGAATCCAACACAGTTGTGGTAGTCCAGGCAGCAAGCAATGATCCCTGAACCAGAGCAGCGGCAATAAAGAATAGAGAGGAAGACACAGTTTTAAGAAATGTTTAAAGGCTATGTTTTAGGATATGATGTTTAAACGGATGTGGGAGATGAGGGAGATGAAATCAAGGATGACAATCAAGACGATATATTTCACAGGTCCTTTTGAAATGCCACAGGTTACTTTTTACTGATTCACCATTTTTCATTGTTTTTTAATATAAAGTATAAGTTGTTGACCTGCTCTTATTCATCCAGTCTTTACCCGCTGTAGCATCCTGTACTTTACCTTCAAAACACTTATCAGAATTTGTAAGAATTATCACAAAATATGCTTATTATGTATTTGTTTGTCATCTCTTTTATTTATTAGATTATACTGCATGAGGACAAGTCATCTCTCCTGATCTAGATCACTATTCCATGCCTAGCACCTAGTCTGGTAGGTAGCTGATGCTCAACAAATATTTGTTGAAGAAACACATATTTCTGAAGTTCCAAGCTCTACTCACATTCTGCTTGGCTGATTACTTTCCATCAGGATCAAACACTACTTTAGGCCCCATTTAGTAAAGCCTATCCACAAGAGATGCAGCCTATTTATTGAGTACGTTAGCTTTTTTCAGTGACAGCTTTTCTCACCAGGGCAGGAATAAGCCTTTCAACATGTCAAGTTAGAAGCTATTTTCCAGTGTAATAGGCGTTCTCTGGTCAGGTCAGTTTTCTTCAACATGGACAACTAAAACACCTCTCTACAGAAACAGTAAGTTTCCTCCTTCACTTTCTGAGTCTTCCCAGGGCTTCTACCACGTCTCCTTGCATCTTTTTTTTTTCATGGATATTAATTTATTCAAAAGGTTTAATCTTCTCTTCTCAAGGCTATCTTAAGATACCACAGTATTTGGTCAATTCTCTCCAGTTTAACTGTCCCTTAAAAATTTTTCCCCTACTTTCACACTGCAAAATATTACTTACAGTATGTGTGTGGAGAGAGAGGGGAGGGCAGGGTGCTGCATTTTTTAAAACATACCCAGGTTTTCTAATGATTTTTCTCTGTCAGTTTCCTTGGAATTTCAAGGAAAAAAATGAATGTAGACTAAAGGAAATAAACAGATTTATTTTAATAAACCTAAACATAAAAATCTGACTTTAAAAATTAGATAGACCTTCTATTCATATAAATATTTAAAGAATAAGCTGTTCCAGAGCATTGATTTTAAAAATATTTTAGCACTTACTTTGTACTAATATGGTAGGTAAGATATGCATATAATAATAATAATATATGCAATGTATTAATACTATTAGAGAGGTAAATTGGTACAGTAGTTCAGTGCCATGAAAGATTAATTTTTACTGGATATATATGGATTACTTTATAGAGGAAACTGAATTTAAGCTGGTCTTTGAAGAGAAAGTGGCAGTATGTAGCCATGTCAAAAGGTAATTTATAAGTATATTTTTCAGTAACAAAAATACTGCAGAAAAATGAAGTCCCCAATAACAACCAGAAGACATGTAATATTAGGCAGTAAAGCTATTTAACTTTAATATAAAACATCAAGTCAAAAAAAAAGAGCAAAACCAGCAAACAAACAAAACCTACCATGTCAACAGTCACAATACCATAAATGGGTATATAGTTAAATGTTATTAGGTTAACTACTTAGAAAGATATATATGTTCTAAATTGGATTAAATGATTCCAAAGCATTACTGCCTCTAAATAATAGACTATCAGTGGCTGATAAAGCAAGAACTTGTATTTTAATAAATCCCACTTTTGTCATTGCAGAGTTTCTTCTAGGAATATATACTTATATAGAAACTTTGACAAAACAAGGAGGTAGATTAACATAAACCTTTTATAAATTGTAATAAAGGTAGAAGGAGAGAAAAAAGCAATAAATTACACTGAAGTAGCATTAAAAGCAGATGTTAAAAGAAAATTCAGTGTAAACTTTGCCATATAAGATGAGCACTATGTATCCGTGGATAACAACTTAGTAGACAACATTTTAGCAATTAACTTTTAAGAGACTTCATAATTTTTTCACTATATCCCTTTACACGTAATGTTTACATAACATTCTTTAAATGAAAACCAGGTGTTCATCAAACAATGAGTAATGACTTGGTGTTATTTTAATATATATATTTTAAAAGTTGCTTCTCTAAATTTATCAACTCTCAGAATATACTGTGCTTAAATTTAGAATAAATCTGAATATATAGTTATGGAGATAAAGATAACAAACTTACATTATTATTTACAGTTACTACTGATCACAAACCTCTTAAAAGGTAATGCACAATAACTGTGTAACTTAGGTCTTGGGCAAAACCAAGTAAAAAGAATTAATTTTTAAGTAAACCAGTTAAAGAAATGGAACCTGGGTTTATTGTGGTATGGACAAGTTTATGATTAAAATTGGCTTATTACACTGAAATCCTTATTTTGCTAAGACATAAAAGACCCCCCCCCCAAAATTAAAACTTAAAAAAAAAACCCACCTATACCGACTCTCACTTCAAGGACCTCAGCAAGATAGTACGGCAGAGACAAATATTACAAGAAAAAACAAGATCAGTTATTCCCCTAATTAAGGCAAATATTCTAAACTTTCCCCAGGAAATAATAAGGTCTTTTAAAATATAATGAGGGTATTTGTAAATTATTATAAGCCTATCTTACCTACCATATTAGTATAAATTCCTTAAGGATAGACTTATTTTTGGATCTTTATAGTACCTCACCACCAAGCACACGTGTTGTGCAAACCAT